>NW_007726186.1:732514-752039 GCF_000696425.1 Galeopterus variegatus | reverse complement strand
GTGGGGGGGGGGGGGGGGGATCAATACAGTGATATACAATGGTAGACAAAGCTACACATGTTTACAGAGTTTCAGCACATAGAAACATCCAGTTCAAAAGCCTGTTAAACTTAAATCTGTATTTGGACTCTCACAGGAGGCCACCCCTCACAAAATATCATCTCTTATTGAGCCAAAAGAGTTTTTGTGTAGGAACAGAATATCAGTACAAAATATCCAAAAATTAAAGTTCACTTTTCCAAAACAAAAAACAGTAAATTCAAGGAAGTAACCAATAATTAAGAGAAATAATATTTAGCTAACGTTTGGGCTTTGAGTTTGGCCTACTCCCTCCCTCCCCCACCCAACCCCTACCTAAGGATATTAAATACAAAAGACTAAAGTTAAAATATAAAATGATCCCATAATTTGAACCAGCCATAATCACCTTAAAATGGTCACCTGAGTAACAACTACCCACCAGAATTTATCCTTCAAAGATAATGGCCACATACTGATTGATAGTTTTGATTTTAAAAGTCTCTTTCCAAACAAATAAATAGATACCGAATCAAGAAGCACATTTTAAAATTAGAAAGATTTTGCTAATTTGTTGTTTTTATTTTCAAAGATGAGTCTCACTCTGAAATCTCACTTGAGGGTGCTTTGGCCTCTCAAGATATGTGAAAATGCCTTATAAATGTTAAGTTCATGTAATTATGGGTGTGTACTTGGGTGTTCTTCATCTTCCCTTCTGAGATAAGCAGCCAGAATCTGAAGGCTTAGTTTTCATCTTGCCTACATTTACAATATTCTACCAGTTGAGCTCTCATTTGTATGAGCAAATAAATGGAGGTTGCTGATAAGAGAGCTGTCCCCCAGTCATACCTTAAACCTAAATGTTAGGAAGGGCAACCTGGGGATTTTTAAGGTAATATGAAGGGAAAAAGGAAACGTTTCTGTTCACTGCCTGGATGACCCTACAAAGAGAGACAACTGTCTAAACCTGAGCAACCCTGTCCAACCCCTTCCCGCCTCACACCCTGCCAAGTCAGGAGCTATATCTAGATTGTATTACTGGAGGATATTAGAGCAGACTTCTAATCTGCCAGCTTCTCTTCCATCTCCTACTTCTCCCCATCCAAACCAGACTACTGAAACTCTACGTTTGTGTGTGTGTGAAATAACGGGAACCTTAAATGTGCTACCCTCTATGTGTACACAATTGCCATGTAATACAATAATGATTATGCATTGAGTACATTATACTTACCTGTGGAATTTTATCTCAATGTAGAACTAAAACTGTACTTACTAAAATAAATTTCAGCCTTTATCGGTCACACAGCATTTTCACCAACTTACTACTTAAGATGTTGATTTCACCAATTTACAACTTAAGATATCAGACAATTTGTGACTTTTGCGACTGCCTTCTTCACTGTTTTCAAGCTCTATCTCTACACTTTGCTTTTTATCAAATGGTAAAATGACTTATCCGTCTGTGATACCAATGGATATTTTTGGCTGGAAAACTTTCCTCTTACACAATCCACAAATCACACAAGTGGTCACAGACAGGATTTTAATGTATTTGAACAGATCAACCATCTTCCTGGCTTCATCCTTTTATGAGTAAAATTTAATACAGAAGTAAATTCCTTAATAAATTTAATAAGTTAAAAAGCAAATATTAGCGGAAAAGGTACATAGTAAGTTAGTTGTTGCTTTTTAAGTTTTTCAAGATATACAATATGGATACATTTGTTGTACTTAACAAGGCAACCACACCCCCAAGGTCTTCATGGCACCACAAGGAAGTATTTAGGCAACTAAAAGAATGCATTTTAACATTTATCAGTCAGTAATTTATTTGGCATTAAGTGATTTCTAAGTAAAAATCCATCATCATTGAACCATCTGAGCATGAACTAGCAGCTATGAAAACTTCTTTACAGGAAGTTTTGGAACAAGCTCCAGTCTAATAAAAAAGTAGGAATAGTTTTACTTTGCTATGTTTTCTGTATAGGAGGCATCTCAAAATATGACAAAAGAATATTTAAAATGATCTTTTCTTTATGTTTAACCAATATAATTTTCTGTTTTTGTTTTAAGCATTATAAAGTAAATAAGTTGAATACACACTAATTCAGGGTAGTAAGAACTCCATCATTTGATTAGCTTGGCTAAAAGACTCAACATGAAGTGAAAGAAAGAGGAAAACTAGGTTTTATGAGACAGTAGAAGTTTCATACTTGGTTTTAATGCTGTTAATTTTTTCCCTTCTTATTTCTGTGAGGGGAAGACTCTGGTGGACTCCTTCTCTGCTTTCTCTACCTTCCCTCAGGGCAGAAAGATGGAAGGGTCTTGCCGTGGAAAGGGACCACTGAGCCCAAGTCTTCTTTGCCAGGATAGGAACAACAAGGCCCAGAGGCTAAGGCGACAGAGCCAGGTGGTGGCCCAGCCCACACTCTTTCCAGGACTCCAGGCTGTCTCTCCGCTATTCCACCCACTGCACCTCAGGACTTTTGCAAGGTACAAACTGCATTTGAGATTAGCTTCCCCAGATGTGCTTTCTCAGGGAAGTTATGGTGTTTTTTTGTGCACATAGACAGGGTATGTCACGGCCCTATCAAGGGACTGATCACCTGTAAGAAAGAGAGGCCAAAATTTACCCCGATGGCTTGTTCACATGCTTGTTTTAAACAAAAAAAGTTATAATCTTTCTAGGCAAAGACACAGGTCGCCCAGTGGCCCCCTATGCTTTAAACACCCACCCCCACCTTGCTTAGGCCATATCAACTCGGCATGTACAGCACTACAAAATACCAGATAAGCTGGGCCACCTGGATGACCAAGCACAGTGCCTCCTCTACTGCCTACGTGTTCTTCCTGCTATTACCTGGCCCCTTCCCAAACCCAAGTGGAACAGAGCCACAGGTTCCTACAAAGAAATCCTCATGAGGCAAAGTCCCAAAATACAAACTACACAGAGACTGAATGGTTAATACACCTTTGACTAAGTCATAGACATTAAATGTTGGCAGACAGAGTATACCCAAAGCAAGTCAGGCCATTTTCAGTGTATGGATTTTCTTTTTTCTCTGAGCTCTAGGAGTCCCCTCTTTGACCATCTCCCTACAAAGTTGCTCACCCCTGCCCCAGATGCGGTTGTCAGCAAAGCAGAGGACCCTCCCAAGACTATGAAAGGGCCCCTGGGTTAACTGTTGTGGTCACAGGATTTAAGAACACACATCCTGTACAGCCTGTTTGGGGTTTTTTTGTTGTTTTTCTTTTCTTTATTAAACTATAAGATCATCATCCAATTTGAAATGTCCCTCCCCCAAAGAAAAAGTTCAACGGCAAAAATTTAAAGGTCTACTTTAGAAGTCACTGTTACATATAATTACATTTAAGTAATGGCATATCACCTTCTTTGTAAGGTACAAAATTTTTAATTTCCCAATAACAGACGACCACCTCATCCAAGGGAAGACTCGTCAGAGGCAGGGAGGTGGTGAGCAGAGGAGGGGAGAAACAAGACCTCGACTGCAGAAGCTGGAATCTGACACTGGTTTTCTGAGAAATGTACTACATACATAAGGAAAATTATTATGGTATAAATGAAGGTTGTAGCTTTTCGCCTTAATCAGCTGACACCGACCTTATCACCTCCATGCTTCCAGCTGGAAAAAAGCATCACAGGTACAATTGTACAAACCTAGGACAATGCGTTCTTGTAAAGAGTGGGAGGTTTTTTTTTTCTTTCAAAGATAAATAAAGAAGGCATAACCCAGAAATAATATAAGTACTTGCGCACAAAGAAAAAAGTTGGCAATCATGATCCAAGTTAGGTTTAAGGGTTTGTTTGTTTTTCCACTTTACAGAAAGGTAAATGAATAGGAAGGTGAGCTGCACCACAACGGCAACAAGTAAGCTGTGAGCCATAAGCCCACGTGTTGTCCTCTGTTAGGAGCATGCTCTACCTTCAAACACTTTTTTAAAAAAGAAAAAAGCCACTGTAAAACTACTTTCTAAGTTAAAAGTCAGAGATATTAATGTTTGACTACTGAGCATAAAAATTATTTATTTGCATTAATCAATTGAAATAGATGCTAGAAGCAACTGGAGAAATCGTAAAGAAAGTGATGCACGCTGCTTTGCTAAAAACCATGAAGATATCAGGCAGAAGATGAAAAAGAAAAAGGAGAGAGAAAATGGGTTGTACATAAAGATTACCAGAGCTGCTCCTGCATAGCCTCCACCCTAAGCTGAATCACCTGTCTAGAGAGCAGGGAGGAGGACAGGCCCCCACTGGCCTCCCACAGCTGTTGGAGCTCAGCAGCACTCTCAGGGAGCCCCCATCAAGGCCGAGCAGCAAATAGACAGTTTGAAGAATTGCAAAGACTGCAAAGGTGTCATTTATGTGCAGTCAGGGAAAAGATTCCCCAAAAGAGGGAGACCTGTATTAGACAAATACCTTAAAAATCCTTTAATGGAAGAGATGTTTGTTATGTGTAAACAGACACTGGTACTGCTGAGTCACAAGCACCCTGAGTAAGTGAGAGGGCTCAGAGAACAGAAAGAGAGCTTATAATTTAGCAGATAACATGACAACTCTTCCCTGTGACCTTTCCCTGGTCCCAGCTCATGACTCAGACCGTCCCTGCCCTCCACCCGAGGGGAGACCCCTGCACCATCGCCTCTAACGTCCTACATCTCCAAGATGCTCCTCTGAACCCCAGGATTAGGCAACCACGGCACACACAATGGAAACAGATTCCTTCCGAACTGTGAAAGTGGCACATAATCTGATGCTGTAGATTACAGTCTATCCACTCATGTCAAGCATTAGCTCCTGCACAAAGCCCTTCAATACAGTATGGCATGCACAGGCCATCCCAGCATTCTTCATTAATTTACAGCAATCGCTATTACAGCTACCAAAAAGAAAAACACCATGGGGGGGTGGGGGATCCCTACCCACCACTGGAACATGATGACCCGAGGATCCGAAGAAAAAGGTGTCATCAAAGCTGGTGAATAAACTGAAAACCCCACTTTCCCTTGAGGAGACACAGTCTTGAGAATCATGCCTATTTCTCTCCTGCTTCCCTTTCCCTTCTTCAAATTAAGTGTTCTCACACCACAAATGGCCTCCAAGCACAGGAACAAAAGTATGTATGACCTATTCAAAAAGCATACACATATCACTACCAGAAACTTTCCACTGCATATTCCAATTCCTTCCTTTTGAGTTGAGGATAGTAGAAGTTTCCACAAAGTACGTCCAATGTGGAACTCACTTTAGGTAGAAATCTACCTGGGTTGGAAGTCATCTTCTTTAATATCAATAAAAACAGTATATAGTATATCCTTTTACCAAGGGTTCTAGAAAAGGTGGGGGAGAGGGCTATATAACTTTTCATTTGGATTAGGAAAGACAAATCTCTTTTTATCCATTTTCCCTTTGCTCATACTCCAGTATCTTCTCCTGGATTTCATCAACCTGAAAAATTTTACAATTTTGAGGTGGGTGGTTTTGTGAATATAGGCTTTTGAATTTGTTTGAAGGTGTTTTGTTTGGGAGGGCTGTGGAGGCACTTTCTACCCAAGCCCCTAATAGAGTCACATACAAAAGTCAGATTGGCAGGGAGAGACTATTTTGTTCCACAGCTCAGATCTCGGAAAGGGCAAAAAATGGAGAGACGTGTGCCCAGAGCATGCTGGAATCCCACCACTATGCTGTGAATACTTCCCAGAAGCCAAGAGAGAGAAGCTCTACTCAACTCCCTGGATGCCCCAGCCCCACTCCTAAAGGAGACCCAAGTCTCATGACCAACTACTAATGGGTGCTGATGGATCCAGGGCACTCTTGTGGATATTTAAGCTGCACTGCAGGCTTACAAAATGTCATCACTGACCAGAAATAGTGTCATCTCAATCCTGAACCTAGGCTCTGAGCGATCCTCAAGTGGGTGAGAGAGGTAAGTAATGCCTCAGTCAGGCTTGGCTATCCATGATTTAAGAAAAGGTTAAGATGGCAACAAAGCAGGGAGAATCTTCACATTTCAGGGGCAGCTCTCCAACTGCCCGGTTCTCAGTCCTCCAACAGCGCAGGCACCTGCTTGATCATTTTGTGACCAGAGCCATGTCTTGGTTACTGGCCTGAGTACAAGGACCTACTCAAACTATTCTAAATAAGCCATATGAGTGAAAATCTACGTGCAAACCTGGAATTTTTCCCTCAACGCAGATAAGAGACAGCGGTTTTTCACTGCATTAAAGACTCAACACACAGATCGCCTGTTCCCAGGTTCCCTAGAACATCTGAAAAGACCATGGTAGGCTTATAAATCTTGATTCATCCACATGTCCTCAAATACACAACTGAGCACACAGTGACCATTTCACTGAGCTTGTGAGACCTGGGCTCTTCCCTGCAGCAAGTGGCTTTCTTTCAACTGGGTGATCTGTTCAGAAATGTCTAGAATTTTGTTGTTTTATTCCCCCTCTTCATTTAAAAAAAGTTCTTAACTCCCTGGTTAACAATTAAACCACAGAATAGGGACAATCTGCAAAAGGCTAATTTGTCTGAGCCTCACTTAGATAAGCCAAGGAAACTATGTTATTCCTTCAGGTTTCCCTCCTCTTGTTCTAAGTCTCCTGGCTTCAAACAGGTGCTAGCTCCAAATGACTGGAACAAACAAAACCTGCACTGAGGTCATCTTGTGGGGAAATTGAATACTCATCTGTAGACCTAGGCAACTCGCTTTAGATGCCCAGGATTAATGAGGCTGCCCTTGTTGAAGCCTACAAGTACATGTGATTTCTGGGGCAGCCATAGACCACGCCCTGAAAGGGAGGGTGAGAGAGGCAGGGTCTGCAGGTGTGAGGGGCAGCAGCTGCAAGGCTGAGCACCCAGAGACGGTCCATAATTGGATCAGACAGCCACAGCCAACTGACTCTTTCAGCAGGCCCAAACCACATTGTGCTCCAGCTAGTGGTCATGTAGGTGTGCTTTATTTTAAGGAAACCCAATACCCGCATTCCAGATTTACAATATAGATCCTTTATTGGGGCACCTCACATGGTCAGAGCTCCTGCCTCTTTTTCCCTTACTGCCTGAGGTGGGGGATCAGTGCCAAAAGGCACTGAATACATATTACTGAGTATTACCATTAATATGATAAAACAGCAGACTAGACTGTTTTACCAAAGTTATCTAATTCAATTTACAAAATACCTCAAAAGGTATTATATCTATTCCCAATATACTGGCAAGAACTCTGGACAAGTTCCATAAAATCCGTTTAAGCCACAATCTATTGAGTCCCTAAGCTAGTGGGACCAATCAACACTGCCTCCTATAATTAGGACTAAAATGTAAACTTAACGACTCTTCTGAATGGACATTACTGGTAACTCTGGATTAACTAGCACACAAATCAGTGAATATTATCTAGTGACTCTATTACTTGATGTTCCTAAATTCAGTGCATAAACAACTACTTTCACATGCTACAAGGGGAACAGAGAATCATGACATCTGATAGAAAGAAGGATGAAGAAACTCAAGTCTAAAAGAACTGCAAGTACCTGACTGGGTACAATCAACTCTTGGTACAGACCAGATATATGGTGTATTGTTTCTAACTAAAAGAATTCTGTACATAAAAAATTAAATCCAATTCCATGTATCGAAATGTCATTCTGATGAGTTGGAGGTTCATTACTATAAGACACTAACCAATGACATCAAATTTCAGTTGCAAACTGAATTTTAGAATTGCAATCATAAAATTATAAAGTACTATTTCCCACGTTTAACAGTTTGCTCCCTTCTAAACACACATGCATACATATGTACACATACTTATGTGTGTTCATATTCTTTCTGATTTAATCTAACTAGTCAAAAAACTAGGTATGTTATAAATATGCAGTTTTACATAAGAGATTAGAATTACTATAACTCAAGTAAAGGATGTCCACAAACTAGGATATATGATCAGGTATGAGTTAACCCTGCCTAAATTGCTCAGCAGGAAATTTTTTATTTTGGCCAACTCTGGCCACTTAGGTTGGTACCTTATTCTGACACTATTCTTTCCAGCAGTAAAAAGGAAAAAGTGATTCTCAGATATTCTGTACTCTGCAAATGGGGAAGGGTTCCCCTAGGCTGCCTCTGTTTATTGCCATGAGGGGAAGAATGCCAGATTTTTGCATGATACATAAAATAATCCCAAGTCAGAGAAAAGACTTTTTGTAATTAAAAACTGGACTTAAGTGCCAAAATTATATGTGACACCTATCAAAAACTGTATGTGCATATAGTACATAAACAACTTCTAACCTAATTTTGGAAGAAAGAAGGAATTTTATATAGAATAAAATTTTATATATTTTATTTTTTGTCATGAATCTCACTTCATGACAAAGCACTTTCTGGGAAATAGCATCAGTATGCTCCACAAATGGATCAAATGACACCTAATAAACAGAAGAGTTTATACACATTGGGCATATACTAACTCCTTTAGACTTAGATTAAAATTAAGTGCCACGGAGTGGTGATGGGGCAGTTGTTAAAACTATCTAGTACAGGAAAAGATTTTTTTTTTCCTTTTTGTCTTTTTATTTTACTGACCGGTAACGAGATCGCAACCCTTGGTGTCGCGCCCGTACTGGGGACCGGCAACGGGATCGCAACCCTCGGTGTTGCGCCCGCACCACGCTCAGCCAGTGAGCGGGAACCAGTCTCCACATGGGATCCAAACCCTCGGCGGGAGTGCCGCCACGCTCCCAAGCTACGCACTCTCCAGTGAGCCACCGGGCCGGCCCCAGGAAAAGATTTTGAAGTAGAAAAACATTCTGCTCTGTCTTTAAGAAAAATAAGATTTTATTTTAAAGTTTAAAACACACAAAAATCCTTCTAAGATCATGAAGGACATCTGCTCTCACCACTCTTATTCTGCCACTGGAATAAGGCAAGAAAAGGAAATAAAAGGCATACAGATTGCAAAGAAATAAAACTGTCCCTATTTACAAATGTTGAAAAATTCTAGATAAAAAAAATTCCAAGAAATTCTTCCCCAAAAAAAGTCCTAAAACAGGGCCGGCCCGGTGGCGCACTGCTACAGTGCGCCGCTTGGGAGCGCGGCGGCACTCCCGCCGAGGGTTCGGATCCCACATACAGACCGGTTCCCGCTCACTGGCTGGGTGAGGTGTGGGCGCGACACCGAGGGTTGCGATCCCGTTGCCGGTCCCGGTCCGGTACGGGCGTGACACTGAGGGTTGCGATCTGTTGCCGGACACGAAAAAAGACAAAAAGGAAAAAAAAAAAAAAGTCCTAAAACAAATAAATGAGTTCAGCAAGTTGTACCTCTATATGCTATCAATAAACAAAGAAATTATCTAAGTATGACTCTAACAAAACATACACAGGACTTAGATGCTGAAAACTACTAATGAAAGAAATTAAAAAATAAATGGACACATACCATGCTCAAAGAATCCATAAAGTAAAGATGTCAACTCTTCCCAAATTGATATACAGGTTTACTTCAATTTCTAATAAAATCCCAGCAAGATTTTTTTTTTAGATGTAGACAAGGTTATTCTCAAATTGACACTGAAAAGTTAAGGACTAAAACAGCTAAAACAATTTTGAAAATGAAGAATAAAGTGGGAAGAACCAGTTCACCTGACTTCAAAATTTACTATATAGCTACACTACTCAAAACTATGTGCTGCTGGCAGAGGAATAAACACACAGATTAATAGAACAGAACAGAGAACCTAGAAATAGGCCTACACAAATATGCATGACAGAGTTGTGACAAGGGTGTAAAAGCAGTTCAATGAGGGAAGAATAGCCTTTTCTACAAACAGTGCTGGAGAAAGTTGACATCTCCAGCCAAAGAGAGAGAGAGAGAACCTCAACCTAAGTCTCATACCTTATAAAAAATTAACCCAAAATGGGTCATGGACTTAAATGCAAAACATTAAACTATAAGACGACTAGGAAAAAAATAGAAGAAAATCTTCAGGATTTAGCAGTAGGCAGAGTTCTTAGACTGGATGCCAAAAGCAGAAAGCATAAAAGGAAAAACTGATAAATCAGACTTTAATAAAACTAGAAACTTTTGCCCAGTGAAAGACCCTGTTAAGTGATTGCTTCAGGAGCACATACACTAAAATTGGAATGGTACACAGAAGATCAGCATGGCCCTTGCACAAGGATGACACACAAACTTCTGAAGCATTCCATATTTTTCAGATATGTACAATCAACTATGATTCTATAAATAAAAAAAGAAAGACCCTGTTAAGAAGATGAAAAGACAAACTATAGACTGGGAGAAACATTTACCATATATCCAACAAAGGGCTAGCATCTGGAATATATAAAGAACTCTGAAAACTCAACATTAAAAAACAAACAATTAAATCAGAAAACCAGCAAAAGACATTTACAAATGCCTCACTGAAAAGGATATATAGATAAGTAAATAAGCACATGAAAAGGTGTTCAGCATCATTAGCCATGAGGGAAATGTAAATTAAAACCACAACGAGGTATCGCTCCACATATATCAGAATGGTTAAAATAAAAAATAGTGACAACATCAACTCCTGACAAGGATGTGGAGAAACTGGGTCACTCAAACATTGCTGGGGGGATGTAAAATGGTACAGCCACTCTGGAAAGCAGTTTGGCAATTTCTTAAAAAATAAACATGTATCTACTATACAACCTAGCAATTGTACTTCTGGGCATTTATCTCAGAGAAATGAAAACTTACATTCACACAAAACCCTTAACACCAAGGGGTGAATGGTTAAACTAACTGTGGTGCATCCATACCACAGAATACAATCCAGCAGTAACAAGGAACAAACTATTGATACACACAACGACCTGGATGTATCTATAGAGAATTATGCTGAGGGGAAAAAAGCCAATCCCAAAAGGATTGTACAATTTCATTTACAAAACATTCTTGAAATGACAATACTTTAGAGATGGAGAACAGATTAATTGTAACCAAGGGTAGAGGTGGGAGGAAGTAGATATGGCTATAAAAGGCAGCATGAGATACTTTGTGGTGATTAAACTGTTTCTTGACTGTATCAGTGTGTCAATATCCTGGTTGTGATATTGTACTACAGTTTTACAAAATGCTACTATTGGGGGAAATGGTGCATGGGACCTCTCTGTATTACTACCTATAATTGCACGTGCATCTACAAGTATCTCAAATTAAAATGTTTTGGGTTTTTTTAATGGAGGAAAAAAGTCTCCCAACAACAAAGATAACTGCTGTCCTCCAGAAGCCTAGGCAGACCAAGAGCTTCTTGCAAATCACATCAATCTGATGTAGGCCATCCAAATGCAGAACATATTCTGCCTGTGTGCTGCCACTTCATCAAGAAGTCACAGCTCCAAAGAGGTTAGTTTTTAAGTATTCAGAAATCCCAACTTTAAGCTAAATTGCTTTCTTAGCAAAAGGACTATTTCAGTTATAATAATTTGGGATTCTATACTATGCAAACAATAAACTAAAGGAAGAATTAAACATAAGCAATCATAGTAATTAGCACAAAAAGAATTTCTAAGTTGACTATTGAGCCACTTTCTGAAGGAACAAGACTATTTTAAACTAAAAGAATGCATATCCAAGACATGTTAACTGCAGGGTTATTTGTAATATTAAAAAACTGGAAACAATCTGCATGCCTAATTTGAAGCGATTAAAGAAATTGTGTCCATCATTCTAGCATTATGCAATGGTTAAAAATAACAGGATAGATCTACGTGAACTGACAGTGAATGACAATCAAGGTAAATTATTAAGCTGAAAACAAGGTACAGAACAATGCAAAAGAATGATCCCATTAAAGTCTTTAAAACTATATATCAGAATATGTGCATATATGGGACAGAATATTTTCAAAATTATTTGTAATTAAGACTTCAGGGGGAGAGGGATGATGACATTTAAAAATGTATTCTTGTAAAAAAAAAAATCAGAACACATGTATTTAGATTTCTATCAGTCAATTGTGATTAAAATTGTGTTTTCCACTTAATTCAACTGGGTAAAAAAGTTACTTCCTTTCATCCCCAAATGCATATATTCAGGTTTTTATACAAATCTGTCACTGAGTTTTGTTCCTTCTTAAGCATCTAGAAAAGGGACTCAAATTTAAGTCTTTCAAGGAACCCTACATATTAATAGGCAATCTATGTTCTCAAAGAGGTTTGAGAAATGCTTTGTAAAACATAAAAGGGAGGGGAATAAAGTAATTAGCCTCTCATTGGGCCATGAAAACTTTTTTAGGCCAGTGCATGAAAAGATGAAATGCTGAACTTGATTCTCCTGACCTTGCAATATCCCAGTATTGTCCAAATTAACTATCGAAGCCACAAAGACAGGAAATAGACTCAATATAGCCTTGTGCCTGGCACAATGATAACATATGGCACTCCTTTACATAATGAGCATGTGACATGCATATGCTAATAGAAATTATAAAATCTGCAGGGTATGCAAAGTTCTAAGTAGTTTACATATATACCCTACAATCTTGTTTACATTAATTTACCAGGAATAATTAAATGTCATTAGCTCATTATTTCTATTCAAAAAACATTTGATGAACAGTAAAAATACAGGCTTGTACTACTTTATAAAAAGTTCGGTTAAATAAATTGAAGCTGAACACTGGGTTCCACACATTATATGCATAGTCTTCATCAATTATTTGGTTGTTCTCCTTAAAAGGTAACATCTTCTGATAAACTTGAATATGATCTGATGTACAACATTAATAATTTGGAGGGGACTTTTATTTCTAGCAAAAGTGTTGTAAACCTTTCCACACTGACTCTAGTTCATTCCTCATTTTTCCAAAATATTTAAAACCTGTCTTACTATTAAATCTTCAAGACAAACTTTAGAATCACTTTATCAAGCTCCAAACTGCAGAAGTACTGAAACTGAAGAAGTGACATTGATAATATCCCAGCTTCTCACCCAGGGGGAAAAAAAAGGCACTTCGTTTAAATCTTTTGTGTGTTGCTCAGTAAGATTGTGTCGATTTTCTGTAAATATGTCCTTCACATTTCCTACTAGAGTTATTCCTTGTTATGTGGATTACATAATTAAAAAGAAATGCAGTTTTATCACTTCCAAATACATTAAGCAATTCAATTAAGTTATTCATCTAAACCTTAAGGAGATACTTAAAGAGCTAGCCTGCCTGAGTGAATAGTAAGGAATGATTTGTAATTAGCATGTTAATTTCATCTATAAATAGGAAATTATAAAACTTCAATATACTTAAAAGAGTTCTATCAAGTAGGTCACATGTTCACCTTACAATCTTATTTACTCTTAACGTATACTACCAAGAAATATTAAATGAGACAATACACTGCAAAGCACTTAGAAAACTGACACACAGGGACAAATATTCAATAAATATGAATGTTTGTTGTGATTACATAGATTAAAAAAACATCCACCTGGCTTCATTCTTGGCCACTAACTCTGAAGGGGTGGAGTTAATGTGTATGAGGTATAGCAGCAAGACATCTCCAAGCCAGAGAAATCATGACTGTCTTCAATGACTGCAACAGAACGGCAGGAAAACTCTGCTGCTGATTAACTCATCACCCACCTTTTTATGCTTGGGTTCTCTCTGTCCATCTTCACACCTGTTCAACCAGGGCATCCCAACAAACAGCCTACTCTCATGTTCCCTCTACTGGACGGCTCTGGTCCCAAAGTGGCTCCAGCCCCTACCTCAGCACCTGAAGATGGGATGTCCTCCTCCAGGGAAAAGCTCAAGTCACAATGCTAATATGTTATCAACATTTGATTGGAGAAAAAGCGATTATTTTGTTTAATGATAGCTTAGCATCAGAAATGACTTTGAAATGTGTAGCTCAAGATAGTAAAATTTCACAGTGGTTAACTGAAACTTAGAAAGTAGTCAAAACCATTAACTAGCAATGTAACTTGAGCAACTTTAACTTCTCTGTGGCTCAGTTTACTCATCTCCACAGTAGGAATAGCAGTACTTACCTAATGAAGTTAGATATCTGTAAAGCACTCAGAATGATACCTAGCACAGAATAGTGCTGGATAAGCATTTCTTGAATAAATTTAATAAAGGAAAAGCCTACCTTAAACCTTAAAAGGAATTTTTTAAAATGGGCAAAATTTTAAAAAGCTAAATTTTAGAATCAATTGCATTTCTAAAGTCATTACTAAACATGAGGTTGCTGCTACACATTCACTTGTGCTGGATTATGTAACAGGAGAAAAACTTATTCTCTTGGGAATTTCCAGAACTCTGCAGCACAGCCAAAATACACTGACCTTGAATGCATTGTTCTTCAACAAAGTGGATGTACTGAACACTGAATTGATGTTACTACTTCGTACCGAGCACACAGCACTGAACGCTCTCACATTCAATTATCTGACAGTGATGCTAGCAAGAATAAAACATAATTTTTAATCTTATTTAAAATGTATTATGCACTCCGAGTACTTACAAGGAACTACTCTTCTGCTCTTCACCGGTTGCTGTCTATTCATCAGAAGAAAGACAGCTGATTTGGGGGCTGTGTGGTGGGTTTTTCTTTTGTCTTTTTTCAAAAGACAGAGAACTGTGCATATGTGAACTTCCAGAAAGGCTACAGCGATCAGTCACTGGAAATCACACAGAAGAGGTCACCGCCAGAGACCTGCCACATGTGATCCACCAGCTTCCACTTCAAGGTCACTACTAGGCTGATGCTAGGCCCTGGGGAAGGTGGCCCAGTGCAGGACAAACGTGAAAGGGAGTACTTGTTTGTACCTCACCAAAGGTAACAGACTCAGGGGACAAGGGAGGGGACCTGCCCAGGGTCATAAAGCCAATCAGAGACCTGCATATAACACACAGCCCTGGGCTGCCCCATTCCCCAACTCTGCTCCCCAGAAAAGGCCCATCTTATTGTCAAGGAGCCACTAAAGAGTCAGAGAGCCACTGTGCTTGCTGGGTTTCTGTACCATTTAGCCAACTGTAAATCATGGTCCCTCTCTGGGTCTAAGTTTCCCCACTAGTGAAGTGGAAGAAAAGGACCAGATGATTTCCAAAACAAACAGAAGTCATGACTAATGAATAACAAAATGAGCAATTAACTATAAACCAAGTCCATAGTTTAATGTCAAGGACTGCAAGAAAGAAGCAAAAGACACTGTGAATTTTCCAAATAATGACAACGATGTTGACAAAGAGGGACGGAACAACCCTTACAACTTCTGCATTTTCCTATTACTGTTAAGACACTCAGATATCACAAGGCATGACTCTGAGGACCAAATGTAGACTTCGCCTCTTCTGTGAAGACTCCAGTCACCCCTGGGTAGAGGTAGTTTTCAGGACAGGGAATAATTATTCATTTCTGCTCTGTTCCCCCAGATTAGTCCGGAACCTGGCCTTAGTAAGCTCTGCATTGTCACTGCTGAATATTATACCTGCCGTGTAGCAGGTGCTCAATAAATGACAGAATTTCCCCCATTACACACTAAAAGCAGAATAGTATCTATGGGTCTTTGCACTGTAAGGTTCTACTTTCTCTCTCCTATCTCCCTACTATCAGTCCTTTCATCTAGCTCTTACTGTGATGGTCTACACTTGGGATCCTTACAGTGAACACATGCTCCTCAGAAATATGCAGCTAGGGCCGGCCCCGTGGCTCACTCAGGAGAGTGCGGTGCTGGGAGCGCAGCGGTGCTCCCGCCGCGGGTTCGGATCCTATATGGGGATGGCCGCTGTGCTCACTGGCTGAGCGCAGTGCGGGCGACACCAAGCCAAGGGTTGCAATCCCCTTACCAGTCACATTAAAAAAAAAAGAAAGAAAAAGAAATATCATGCAGCTGCTCCAAGCTACTTCTCTCTAGGTCTAGGGTGAGTGTCTGCAGACCCAGTCTTGCATCTGTGTTCTCCTCTTTTCCTTATGCTAAAATGCTACTTCCCATCAGCTGTCAGGATACCCTTGCCTCGCCCTCATCCTGCCATGGTACCAGGTCTGTAGAGCTACCTTGTGTCCCACATGGCTTTGGATGGCTGCTCTTTCACTGCATTGCTGACATGCACAGACTGAGAGTCACCTGCACCCTTGAGATCCCCCTTCAGTCACCATTCCTTACTTGGGTAGGGACTCTATACACTTTTGATGTAGGCCATCACGCTGTGTTCTTAACCGGCGCTTTATTTCTTAGGGCCTCCCTGGGGCCCTTACCACCTCCCCCAGACTCCCAAACCCTGAAACTGAATTCAAAGCAAGTTTCTTCCCTCTCTGAAAAGCTTAGCTAACAGCCCCTAAATTTTAACCTTGGAAAGCACATTTACTTAGTCTACCAAGTTCCAGAGTCACATGAATTCAAGGATGGCCCATTTAAAACAAACCACATTGAGCAGCTGCAAGAAATGCCTTCATCAGGGGCAAGTACAAAATTCAAACGAAGGCCTTTATTAGTGACTGTGTTTCAGAGCACCCTCCCCCCCGCCCCCTGCCACTGGTGACACACGTGGGCTGACACGGTATCTGAGCACACCCCAGGAAAACAGACCGACCGCAGCCCTCCCTGGCGCCCGGTGATTACAGGGCAAGGCTGAAAGCAGCAACAAGAACTGAGAAACAAAGCCTTCTGTGAAACCAGAAACCACACAAGGTCACAAAAACAGCAAGAACTTGTAAATCCCAAAAGCCCTTCGGTGAGGAATTTTCCTAAGCACCTGTGTCCAGCCTGAAACAACGGCAGGCCTGACACATACCTGAGATGACGAGCACAAATCTAGCCACCCCTCCAGAAAGACCATTCAAGGTCATGGGCATTTTAAGATGTAGGTCCCCTTTCAGGCTTATCTGTGGAATAACATCCAAGGCACAAACCAAACAACCTCTTTAAAAACATAAGATGGGCCACATCCTGGCACATGTGAGCTCAGGTGAGCAGGGTAAGGGTGGACAGCACCCATGGCCAGGTGATGCGTGGATCTTCACACACACCTGTGCTGTTGGGGGTCTCTTAAAAATAATGCTTGTGAAATCTAGTACTTAGAATACAACTCTGCTAATAACTAATAGGTCTCTTTTTTAAAGAAATAACATCTTTCTTGCCCCACCCACCCTCCCTTTAGGAGTTTAAGGAAAATCACCACAAAAAGAAAACCAGACTCAGTCAAAAGCTGCTTAAAGGATGTGCAATTACGTGTGATTTAGAAAGTCTCTGCATGATTAAAGCCAGAAAGGCAGCGGCTGCGTACTTGGCAAATACTTGGCAATGTATTTAAGCAAATACTCTTTCAACTACCAGTCCTCTTCCACCCACAACACACCTCCCTAATTTGCAAAGATTTGTTCCATAGGCCAGTGGTTCTCAAAGTGCGGTCCCAGGCCTGCAGCAGGATCACCTGGGAACTTGTCAGGAATGCAAATTCTCAGCACCCAGCCTGCCCAAGGTCTCATGAATCAGAAACCCTGAGGCTGGGGCCCAGTCCTGTGAGCTTTAACAAACACCCAGAGGGTTTTCTGACCCAGGAGAACCAGGGCACTAGGCTAGCGGGCTTCACTCCTTCACTCAAGCCAAGTGTTGCTCTCATTTTTACAGCAGCAGAGGCGGCTGAAGACCCCCCCATAAATGCTTCCCCCACAGTGGGGCCTTGGGACACTCCACAGGTGACATAATTGTGGGGTGGCAGTGTTAGGAGGCTCAGGCTGAAACGTGAAAGAAGAACCATGTCTAGAGCAGCAGTCCCCAAACTTGTTTGCAGATGGTACTCACCTGGGAGCTTTAAAAACACCGAAGCCCTGTCCTACCCCCAGAAATGGTGATTCAGAAGTGGTGTCTGGGTGAGAGAGCCTAGCCTTGGAATTTAAAAAGCTCCCCAGGTGATCATAATGTGCAAACAAGTTTAGATCTGCTTACTGTTCTGTGACTGTTCAAACAGTGGTGGAGCAGGACACAAAAGATACCTTACATGGGAAGGTAGAAGGGAGTGAGGAGATGGCATCACAAGAGGGACTTCAGGGATGACAGATCAAGGGTCATCCAGCTCCAAGTGCTCCCTGGGGAAGAAGGCTTGACGCAAATCACCTCAGCTACTATCAACCTATTTTCCTTGTGTGGACTCCGGGACTAAGGTTAGTATTATCCTCAAAGTCACACAACCCCCAACCGGAGCCAGGACTCATGCCCAGGGCTGCTCAGTGAGTGTACACACTCGAACTCAGTGAGACCCCACCTCCGTTTCCCTGATCTAATATCCAAGGACAGCTGAATACTACTCTCCTTCATTTTAAGTTTAATTTACTTATTTTAATTATGGTAAAATATACATAACAAAATTTACCATTTTTACCACGTTTAAGTGCACGGTACAGTAGCAGTAAGTACGTTCACACTGTTGTGCAGTCTCACTACCATTCATCTCCTGAACTTTTTCAGTCTTGCAAAACTGAAACTTCCCAGGCCCTGGCAACCACCATTCTACTTTCTGTCTCTAGGAGTGTGACTACACTAGGTACTTTGTATAAGTGTAATCACACAGTATTTGTCCTTTGTGATTGATTGGCTTATTCAGTTAGCATAATGCCCTCAAGTTCCATCCATGTTGTAGAGAATGTCCTTCCTTTTTAAGACTGAATAATATTCTATATATTTTCTTAAAGAAGCAAATCTCAGTTTTAAATTCTAAACTCCATAGCCAAGTTCTGCACTTCCAACGCCTAAACACGGAGACACTGTGGTTCTCGTGCAACCCATGGAAAAGCGTCCTTCAATCTTTTGTGGGGAAATTTGCAAGACATTTTTAATTTTCAACCCCTGCCTGTATTTTGGCCCCAAATTTGGAATCCACTTTTATGACCTGATGGGTGCAGTAGACAACCAGACTTAACAGGCCACATTTCTAAGCACAGAAGACGTGGAGGGGAAAGAACTTAATCTGGTTTGAAGGGTCTAAGGAAAGGCTCATAAAACTTCAGTGAATGCCCCCACTTTTAAGATGCCCTCCTTTTTGTCATCACACTATAGCTAACTCACAGCCTAGTTCTTCAGCTATGAGTATTTCCAAACTACTGAGATTAACCAATGATCAACCCTCCAAAATGAAAATTATTAAAACTGATTATACCATAAAGAGTATATTCACGCAAAACTGAAAAAACAATAGTGTATGTTTCAGGCACAGTTTGCTCTGGGCTTCCACTCAGTTTTCAGCGATTCTCCTAGTCCCATCTCTCACCACACATTGCCTATGTCTTCAGGTAGGCTTCCCACCAGATTTCAAAATGTCTTCAGACACCAACTAGAGCTGTGTGTATCCTTATTCACATTCAGGGAGAGCACTCCTTCCCAGAACCACCAAAGTTCTGAGCAGTGTTCTAATGGACTGACCTAAACTGGACAGTTAACTGTGGCCAGGAAGTGCCTCCCCCTGATTATAGTGGGGGGGGGGGGGGGGGAAAAGCCCACCC
>NW_007726186.1:721353-732499 GCF_000696425.1 Galeopterus variegatus | reverse complement strand
GGGGGGGGGGGGGGGGGGGTGCATAGCCCATCCTGGGGAGGGAGGATGCACTGATCAACTTATGCCAAAAGTATGGGGTTGATCTCACCTAAAATGTGTGGCTGCTACACAGTATAGATAGAGTGGTCCCCAGAGGAAAACCCAGGTACTATGAGCAAAAGGAAATGGTTGCTGATCCACAACTGCCAAAGCACCTCAGGGCTTAAGCAGTACTCCATGTCAACCCTCATGTAACAGGCAATCTAGCACTTTAATGCTTCCCCCACCCCACCCCCGAATTGATTTGTCCCTTATGACTAGCATTCACAGATGCCTTGATCTTCCCTAACTGTGCATATTTCTATAAAGTTGAACTTCCAAGCCAACAGCAGCCATATTTATCTTTTAAGAAAATGTCAGTCACTCTGAGGCTCTAGGTTTGCACAGCCCCAACATTCTCCAGATGGGAATGTACTTGCAATGTGGGGAGCGTCAGAAACATGAACTCCTTGTCTGGTATGGCAACAAAACAAGAAAATATCCGGTATAGTAGCCAGGGAAGAAATGATCCAAGTCTCCACACTCGAAACAATTTTCTAATACTCTCACCTATATCTGATGCTAAGAATCATAATGAGTATTCAACTCAGAGAGAAGGGTATGTAAATGAAGCAAGATTCTATAATTCTGAGGTTAGAATACAAATCCACTTATTTATAACTTAAATGATAAGAGTAGATTAAATCACCCTGAGGAGGAAGGAGAGTGACTCTAACAACTTACACTTCAGCATCACCCCCACCTCTCATCAAAAGCAAACACATCCTGTCATTAAAATGCATCATAATATGATCTTTGCCTGCCATGGGGAAAACACACCAAATCATGAGTGCTACTTCCTACTTCCCACCAAAAGAAAAAAGTGACCTTTTGAAGTCTTCCTTCATTCTAATTTTTCACAAACCTTTCTTTGGTTTTGAACAGCCTGTTCAGTATTAACTCCATTGAACAGAGCCTACCACATTATGAGGACTCCAAAAGAAAAAAAAAAAAAAGAAGTACGGCAAAAACACCAGTCATTTTCAAAATAGTTCCTCTTCCAGAGATTAGAAATAATGAATAAAGCAACTGGAAGAAATATTTACAAATCAAAATGAGCAGTCTTTAATAAAGTTTATATAAGATTGGTTTCGAAAATGTTTAAGTCAGAAAATTCCTTATCAAACACCTGTTTCATGTTTTCAGAAACTTTTAAATTATTCCACAGATGCCGTGCAGTCATATCTTAAGGAAAAAATTCATGCTTGTAGTTCAACTAAAATTCTCTGTTTGTTCACAAGTCTAGAGGTCTCACTGGAGAAAACCTCAGAGTTTACGAGACCATAAGCAATGTGTTCGCTTCAGAGCTCAGCTGTGCAAGCTGGTCTTTCCTCACCTAAGCTGCTGGAAACACCACTAGAGGTGGGGACATTTAAGCTTTTCTCACACTGTTAAAAAATTAAATGCCTTCCTGCCTATTAAAAAAAAGAAAAGTGGAGTTGGAGGAGGGAGGAAAAGAGGGAGGGAAAGTCGGCTTGAACGTCAGTAACTTGATAAGCATACTGCTGATAAACACACACTCTGGGCTTTGTAAGAATTGCCAATAACAAAACGAATAAGCAAACAATCTAAGCCTAACCCTGACCTTAAATCTTTTTCCTCTCCTTTGTCACTGAAAATGTTCAAAGCCCTTGCGTAAGCTGTTGCTTACTCATAGATGAACTGCAGTGGGAAACCCAAGGCCTGATCTAAGATATATTCTTTCCAAGGTGCATGCAGATCTCATCCGGAGAGCTTCTCTGGGCATATTCCAGCCCAGATCACTGCCTCACCTTCAACGTCACCATTTCCTGGGATTAACTACACATAAAACTACACTTCCTCACTAAAGCCTTGTTCTCATCCCTCTTTCCTCATCCAGTGCACGTGCATGTCTAAGCGCACACTACACATGGCTTTGGCTCTATTCAGACCAGTCTGGGAACCCCTAGGAAACAACAGTGAAGAAAGGGCGAGAGAGTAGGCTGGGCACACACAAGGGAGGGGAACAGGAGGACAGCATGCAGAAACAGTTCCCGTAAATTCTAATTAGCACTGTTCTCCAGAGAACTGACTATAAACTGTCCTACCACACATTAGGAAAGCAACAGCAGCAGGGTGTATGTGTCGGTCATCCTTCTGATCCCTACAATGGCACCTGAGTGGAAGGATGAATGGATGCATGGAGTCCACAGACACATGGTGCCACAACTGACTCCCTGGCTCTGAAGACCCCATTACATTGCAAATTGCACTTCATTACACAATGATGATCCAACGCTCATCAACAACCTTCCCCTTTTCAAGTTTCATCAGCAGAGTTAAGTCAAAGTAGCCATTCTCCATCTTTAAGCATTCAGGTAATAAATACACTGCTGTTGTGGACTACGAAGACACAATGGGGACCTTCTTATTGCCTGGTGATTTCTAAAGGTTTATGGGCCAGAAATCTCTTTGAGAATGTGATGACTGCTGGGGACCCTCTTGCCAAGAAAAATGCCTATAAACAAATTTTGACTCAATATTGAGGGACTCACAGACTCTCCACATCCTGAAACTATCCCTGGGCTCCCTAATTCAAAGGTCCTCCAGGTAAAAAATCTATGCCCAAATCTATCTCTTCCCCTAATTTTTAATCCCAGCAGAGAGACATTCAGGCAGCCCATGGTCACATGCACGATCATCTCCAAAAGCGAAAGTCACATTGACATGACAGAGACCCAGGATGCCACCTTGGAAAGGAATTCCAAGTTAGATGCACGTCAACATGCACAACTGGGGCAGAGCAGGCAGGGGAAGAGACCAAGGGTTGCTGACCCTTGACAGTTAATAGCCAACTTACACCCAGAGATCTACAGAGAGCAGGGAGACAACCTCATGACCCCAGACAGGCTGAGACAAAGATGAGAGACCAGCGGTCACTCACAGGAATAAGCCACCAACCAGACAGAAGAGAAAGGACAATCTCAAATCCCACTTTAAAGAAATTTTTCCTGGAAGAAACTTTGAGCATGGGCCATGCACAAGTTTAAAAAAAAAAAAAAGACAAAACTGCTAATGAGCATAAAAGTAGTGCTACTAGCATTCTTGTGAGAAGGCAGGAGAGAATTATAAATTCCCAGGCAAAATAAGACATAGAAAATAAACATGTCAGCAATGTCTAATGAAAGTGCCAATAAGTCGCCTTTCTATCCTGGTCTAATTAAACCTTTTTTTTTTTTCCTTTTTGTCTTTTTTCATGTCCGGCAACGGATCGCAACCCTCAGTGTCGCGCCCGTACCGGACCGGACCGGCAACGGGATCGCAACCCTCCGTGTTGCGCCCCCGCTCCTCGCTCAGCCAGTGAGCAGCCGGTCTGTATGTGGGATCCGAACCCTCGGCGGGAGCGCCACCGCGCTCCCAAGCGGCGCACTGTAGCAGTGCGCCACTGGGCCAGCCCTAATTAAACCTTTTTCACAAATGCCAGCAATCAATAAAAAAATTATTTCTTATTCAATTTGGGCTTTAGTTTTAATTACTAGTAGTGCAACATGTTGTGATTCTGAGAGCATCTGACCTGTCTGAATATATTTCTTACCAAGTCTTAAAGAAAGAAATGACAACACAGTGTTTCTTTATTTTCCCTGCTCTTATGTAGCATTGTTGCTAGATGGAGGGCTTAAAAGACCCCTGGGAGCAGGCCAATGCATATAGCTCTATGAGTTTTTACAGAAAAAGAACAAGAGGAAGTCGGCAAACAAGGTGTGAATATGAGTTAACTTCCATTCATTTTTTAACACCTTCTACTCATTAGAGCAAAAACCAGGTGAGTATGGCAGTGCTTTAAAGGGCTGACATGATTTACACAATTAAACACAAAGTGTATCCATCCCTTCATGGACAAATCAGCCACAAGACTCACACTGGGAAAAAAAAAAAACAAGAAATGCTACTCTTTGATGCTGTTTTCCTACAAAGAAAATAAGAAGAATCTTCCTGTTTAAAAATTCTCACAAAACAGAGAAATGTGTATTTACATGCTTAAAGCTGTCGCTAATTCTTCTGATATAGAGATTCTGTATCAAAAGAGTTAAGGTAACAGGAGATGTCAAACTATTTTTTGCAATAAATATTAAAGGAGTACACAATTTCACATGGACTGAATGTATTAACATATAAGTGCTGAGGGTGCCAGGGTTGGGCACTTTTACTTTAAAATTTGATACCTCTGGCATAATGCCACAGTGTAGGAAGGGCATCCAATGAATATTTTCCTTGGAAGGACTACACATCAATGGAAATCAAAGTTAGGAAAAAAAATCTCAGTGCAGAAGGTATCAGGAGACCTCAGCCCAATTTTCTGAACATATAAGCTCATCCAAAGTCCTGAAGGATGTGTATGACAGTAGAAATTTTGGAGAGGGGCTTTTCATTTGGCAATCAGTATAGACTTTACTAACTCATAAAGTCTGTCTGTCTTCCCATCAACCTGAATTTTACCTACACTGCACCTCATTGCTGGAGGACACACAGCATTTTGCATGAGTCTGCAAATCGAAAAACTGGGAATTTCTATTATTTAGCAACATTCTCAGGAAAACATCACCCCCACACAAACATGTAAATATTCGAACAATGCTAAGGATCTAGTGTTCCCCACCTCTTCCCTACCCTAATGGCACCAGCAGGAGGTAGAAGCCCAGATCTGCCAGGGACCCACCAGGGACAAGTGCCTGCTGCCAGACGAAACTAAATGGATTTGAGTGGAAAGTTTTGTTCATGCTCTCCATTCCTTAAACACCCTATTATGACTAAGAACTATATATTTTAATGTGTTAAATTCCACCATTTCTAAAAACATCAAGATTGTCGCACTTGCAAACTATTGAATATCGACAATAACAAATATTGTCTGGGTTACGTAAAACACTGATAAAACTACATTTTTATTTTTAAAAAGCTCTTAAAGGGAAAAAAAACTTTACTTTTGCTCTCAGTTTTTCAAAATTTGAAGAAGAGTGGAAAACAATACAGAGCCCAACCAGGTACAGTTATCCCGCATGCCTGTATCAACACACCCTTCCTTCCTTCACAGCAATAGCAACCCTGCTAGGAGTACTCCTCCTAGACAGACCATAGCACAAAATTAAAGCCTGCCTGGAATAGAAAAATGGAACAGAAAAATCCATGCTCAGAAAAGGTATTTCATCTGACCTATGAAAAATCATAATGCTGAAGTCATTCACCCCCTAGTACACTTACTAAGAGATTACATGAAGAACCTAGCAAACGCATGTAAAAAGTAATTATCTACCAGTAATGATGAAGAGAATGCAAAGAAAACAGAAGTAGATGGGAAAATAAACAAATCCCAATGAACCATGTGAAAATCCTATCTGGGTTTCTAATAGCAGGGAGGGTAGGCGACTAACTGGGAAGGGGTTGAGGGTATTCTTGGAGAGACTCCACTGTGACACCATGCAGCCCTGGAATAATGTGACTGGCTAGATGAGCTGGAGTTTTTCTACAAATAGAATTATGAATTTGTCACTTGAAGTAACCTACTGTTGAGATTTTCATGGTAAGTTGAATTAAGAGGTAACTAACAGTACAGAATTGTAGGTACAAGATGATCATGACGAAGCAGTTTAAGGTGGCATTGCTTCTAATGCTTCCAAGAATAAATCAGTCACCCACAATAACTGCATCAACTTTGGCAGAGTTTTAACATTGTGAAATTTTAAAAAGAGGATTAAAAAGGGACCACAGGGATATAAAGACAGGTCCCTGAAGACCTACAGACTGAAATAACCAAGAAATAAGTTATTCAATCCCCAATTCAACTACTCAAATCATGCAGATGTACTAAGATGTATTAAGAATGACCCCTGAAGTATGGAATGTAATGATTACTTTTTATCTTTCAATGGATCAAAGTTCTCATTATTAAAACTGGAATTTTAAAATACCTCCTTTATCCTTATTTTGTTAAAGCATAAATCCATTAAGCAGAGAATTGAGGCAAACTTGGGGGTAAGATTGAGGACTTGTGCTCAGCAAAACCAGGTGGGAGAGAAAAAGGATTTCCAGGGACTTCGAAAGCCTTGTGGGTTAAATTCATCACGTAGGTGATGGACAGTTTATTGCTAAACTTATTTAAGCTTGAGAATTAATCAATTAAGGGAATTCTGATTCAATGGAAGTGTGCTTCAGGGATACTCTAATGTCTGAAGAATGAAGAATGCTTATGTGGCCTCGAGAGCACCCTGTACCCCCCTGCAGTCCAGCTGCGCCTCACAAGCACACCCTTTCCCCTCAACATGCTACCTGCATCCCTGCAATCCACACAGAGCACCTCCTTCCTCCTGCCCTAGCCCAGGTCCCAAGTTTCACCTCGGGGAATCGCCTCCAAGGCCACTGTACAGAAATGGGAAGCCCTCTCCCGTGTGTGCCATCAGCATGCCCACCATGTGACTCTCATCACTAGCCCACCAACATACCCATTTTTTCTCTCCCTGCTGGGTCAGCAACACCTTGAGGACAATCCTTGAGGGCAGAGTGGTGCTTTGTACACAGCTAAGTCCACATGCACGCCCGGCTAAGGAGGGAGCCGTCAAATTATGGGGGAGAATTTCCAGCCATTCTAAATTAAACATAAGATTATCCTGAACTGTAGACACGTTAGCTATCTAGTAACTTTAGAATATATTTCTTTTTAAAGTGCTTTCACTTCTATTGTTGGGATGCACTCTCACCATGTCTCTAAATAAGAAGTGATGGCGTGATTGCTGGGTGTGAGACACCTAGCCAGAGACACAGCCAGACACAGTGAAAGAGAGATCACACACTAATTTTGCATCCATATCAGAACAAAGATTTAGATGTTTGAAGTCCTGGATTTATGCAATAAGGAGCAAACCTTTTGACTGAGCAAAATGTAGTATATATCCATATAATGGAATATTATTCAGCCATAAAAGGGAATGAAGTACCATGCATACTACAGTGTAGATGAACCTTGAAAACATTGTGCTAAGTGAAAGAAACCAGACACAAAAAGTTACATAGTTCATGACTGCATTTATATGAAATATCCAAAATAGGTGAATCCATAGAGACAGAACGTGGATTGGTGGTCGCCAGGGGCTGAAGGGAAGAGGAATGGGAAATAACTGCTTAACAGGTACAGGGTTTCCTTTTGGAGTAATAAAATGTTTTAGAACAAGACAGAGATGGTGGCTGCACAATGGAATGAATGTACTAAATGTCACTGAGTGGTCCATCTTTAAATGGCTAAATTTATGTAATATATTTTAACCTCAATTAAAAAAAATTTTTTTTGAAAGCACATCTTCCACTATGTACATCAGAAAGGAAGTCGAAACAGACTCCCACTGGTTCTGAAAACACCTGGGCACCTCAGAGGCTGGGACTGGGAGAACAGTATAAGGCATTATCAAACACTTAGTACAATTAGAAAAAATATACTACAAATTGTTTAAATTGGTTTAGTATTTTCTATTTTGCTATTATCTCTGAAAACTCTTCACAATATTTATCAAGTATCCCCTTTCCCTGAGCTGAAGGCCTTTACTGATAATGAAATCTAATTTCCCTTATTCGGTAAAAATCCTCTGCATCCTCCCATATGTAATTCCTTTCTTGCAAACACTACACCAACATTCTATATGTGTTACTCATGAAGGTTAATTATTTCAGAACATGAATAATTTATTTTTACTTCCAAAAGCTCCCTTTTTTCTTGTCTTGTGATAAAGGTAATACAACTAAAAGCAAACAAAAAAAACCCTGCTAAAACTTATTTCTGAATATTCCTCCATTCCATTATAAATTATAATATTTTAGGTGACTTTTTCTGATTAATGAGAAAAGTTATATCTCAGGAAAGATACAAAAAACCTCACGTAATTAAAAGCTCTACTGAGTAATGAAAAGCTAATCCTGTAGTGAAGGTGCGGGCTGAAGGAAGAAGGGGTGTTAAATATGCATACTGAGTGTCTGTTTATTGCTCATACAGCCACCACAAGAACAAATCAGATGCAAGGACAAGCGTTCTCATCAACAACATTTGCTTTCTCCAGAAGAATCAAAAGGCTAAAAGACGTACCCTACATGGCACATGCACAAGGCAGAGGCCATTCCTAAGCTCCCAGGATGGGAAAGAATGCTCTAGAAACCCAACACACACGCTAACGGGGTCATACTAGGCAAGGTGACTTCACAGCTGCAGAGCCCCACTTAGAAGTGTACGGCAGGGCCGAGCCTGTGGCACACTCAGGAGAGCGCGGCGCTGGGAGCACAGTGGCGCTCCCGCCGTGGGTTCGGATCCTATATAGGGATGGCCGGTGCACTCACTGGCTGAGCGCGGTGCGGCAGTCTCAAAAAGGACCCCCCCCAAAAAAGTGTACGGCATTTGCAGGCACATCTGGACAACCAACCAACTTGGAAGCACAGCCAAGGGAATTGGGCCTTATTTGGCAGAGGTCTCTAAGGGACTTTCCATCCAGAGCATTCAAAATGAAGGCACAGAAGAGGTTAAAAGTCCTTAACCCAGTTGAAACAAGTGAATCTGTACCATAATTTAAGATTACAACCTGGATGCAATCAAGACCCAGAGGTTCCTAAAGGGACCTCACAACCTTCCCAGGGCTCTGAGGCTGCTACATTTTAACATGGTTTGCGATGCCTCCCAAACAAAGAAAGGTGGGTAGGGCGGTGAGGAAGGCTACTCATTCCACACCAGACCAATGGACACACAACCTTTGCCCTGAGAAAAATGGGAGTCCCAGCCATGTCAGTTGTACAGTGCCAACTGTTGCTAAAAACAGACAAGCAAGCAAAAACCCTCAGGATCATTTGCAACCCCCAATTCATATCCTGAAGTTCACTACCAAAAATTAACAAAATAAAAATGGAAGGACCTAAACACATAGAGAAAAACAAAGTCAAACTGGAAACAAAAAAATTTCTCTACATAGACTATGTAAAATGAACACCACAGAAAATTTTGACATCAAATAAGAGCTTATCGAAGCTGCATGTGTGCACAGTGCATTGGTCTCTCAAAGTTTTCTTTTTCCTTTAAATTTAGTTGACATATTTAAATGCACGTGATCTCTGTAATAGAAAAAATAACCTTTGGAATGTATGCATTTTTGAAAAATGTATTTTTTTTTCACTTAAAACTTTTTTGAAGTAATAGAATCACAAAAAGTTTAAAAATCAAGATGATATAAAAAGGCACACATTTAAGAGAGAACAACTTCCATTAGTTACTTCCGATGTTCCTTTATATAAATATAATGGTCACTCTACACATGCAGGAATTACTGTTGTTGTAGGACCGTGTAAGTTGCATCACCACAAGAGGTGGAGAAATGCACACTGCAGTCTCCATATGGAAAGGTATCTACACACAATGTCTATATGGAAAGGCCAAACACATCATGGATGCTCTAAAACAGGAAATAAATGCTAGGAAGGCAGACTGGCTGATTAAACAGATAAAGGCTGTGTAGTTAGGACAGAGAGCTCCCTAAAACAGGAACAGTGACTTGTTTGTCACTGTATTCCTCCATACCTAACCTGGTACCTGGCATGGGACAGGCAGCCCGTAAACATTTGTTGAATGAGTACCTCAACTGATGTTCCATCATGGAGCAGTTGGGGACTGAATGGAACCTGAAAGAATAGAAGGATCTGAAGATACCTATGGAAGGAAGGGCTTTTCTGGCAGGGGCAACAGTTCAAGCTCAAGGGTAAGACCACTGGGCAAGTCAATGGAAAAAAGTAATTGGAGGGTCTGTCTCAAACCTCAGCAGGGAAGGGTAAGATCCCACAGAGATACATGCTTCCCCTGTCCTTGCCTAGCCTGGGAGGGGCGATTCTGGTATCTGTACCTGGGGCTCCAGCAGACCCAACCAGGTAGCCAGTCTTGGACAAACCATGAAGGCAAATCACAAGGGTTTGACTGCTGGCTCCATCCTTCATTGTGAACAGCTACATGAAGTCATTTCCCTACCTGTTCTGATGCTACACCTTCCACATCCATCCTCCCTGCCCCCCTCCTTCCCTCCTATGACTTTGTAGCACTTTTCTCTTTCTCAGAGAGGCTGTACTTTGTTTTCTCCCTCCCTCTCGGCCTCTGTCCCTGAAACTCATTAGGACCCAGCAAAATCTCGAGAGCAGTGCAGTGACCGACAGCACAACAGCACTGTTTGTGACAGCAGTGTCTCCAGGAGATCCCAAGCCACCAAAGCCAACGCCAGCTCATAACAGATGTGTACACACCCAAGAGCTCCACTGTGCCCTTGAAGACTATCCCATGGGAGAACACTCTGGAACTCAGAGCTAGGGTTGCCTCAGACACAGAGCTGCAGTCTCTGCAATAGGGCTGGTCACTCTTCTGCTGGCACAGAGGCCAGATGGTGTTTAGACCCAGATTCTACCAAGAGGGTAAATATTCACACAGCTCTGTGCTCAACTCATCTCTAGTTTATTTTACATTTGGCAAGAAGAGACTGTTCAGAATATATGTCACTTTAAAATGCTTTAATAAACTAGACATCAAAAAGCAAGAGACACTGGCCAGGAAAAGAGTTGAGCAACAGTTCCCTTCCCCTTTTTATCACTGTAGTGTTCTTTGTTTGGTCTGTATCAAAGGGTGGGTAATCAGAAAACACAAAGAATACGTTTTCTTACATAACACTCGCCAAACTGGACAGTGACTCGGGGTTCCCAAAACACAATCTTCATTTTGCCAAAAAAGAAGTTATCCTGGGCCGGCCCGGTGGCGCACTGCTACAGTGCACCGCTTGAGAGCGCGGTGGTGCTCCCGCCGAGGGTTCGGATCCCACATGCAGACCGGTTCCCGCTCACTGGCTGAGCGAGGTGCGGGTGCGACACGGAGGGTTGCGATCCCGTTGCCTGTCCCGGTCCGGTGCGGGCGCGACACTGAGGGTTGCAATCCGTTGCCGGACACGAAAAAAGACAAAAAGGAAAAAAAAAAAAAAAAAAAAAGAAGTTATCCTAAAATCTCCTACATGGAAATGGAGAGCTGGACTAAACACACTCCAATCCCCACAAGGGG
>NW_007726186.1:657215-721343 GCF_000696425.1 Galeopterus variegatus | reverse complement strand
CGCGGCGCCAGGGGTTGCGATCCCGTTGCCGGTCCCGGTCCGGTACAGGCGAGACACTAAGGGTTGGAATCCGTTGCCGGACACGAAAAAAGACAAAAAAAAAAAAAAAAAAAAAAAAAGAAGTTATCCTAAAATCTCCTACATGGAAATGGAGAGCTGGACTAAACACACTCCAATCACCACAAGTGGTGCTGGTTTGGCCTCCCGCTCCCGCCAAAGACAACCCCTGGCAGACACCTCATTGCAGAAGCCAGCATGCACACACGTCTGCAATGCTGCAGTGACAAGCACACAAACACTCAGCTCGGCTGGAGACGCACAAGGACCCATGTAAATGGTCAAAATGTTCAAGTTTCACAGTAAATAATGGCACTTGTATTACACCTATCGTTATAAAAAATCTGTAACACTTCAAGAGACCATTATGGGGCTATTAAAAAATTTTTGCATTCAGTTTTTGAGATGACTTAGGCAGAATGCCATTGCTACAGTAATTACTTTATTTATCGCTATCTAAACGGACCCTAATGCTTCATTAAAAAAGAGAAAAATGATGGAGCTTGTGCACAATAACCAAGCAAAACGTGGCAGCAAAGGAAGTGGCCTGTCTGCAAATACTGGTCATTGTGGATAAGAAGTCTCAAAGTACTATGGAACAGGCAGCTGAACCATTTGAGCAATTAAAAGCTAGCAAGGTTAAGTAACTGAAGACACACTGTGGTTGACTGAACCTCAGGTGGCCAGTGCAAACATCTCTTTCAGTAGCAGGTTGCAGGCTCTTTAACTTTTAGACATAGATACACAACAGATATCTTAAATAAAATATGTGCCAAATGAACTAAAAATGCCTTGAAAATATTCGACTGTATCTGACATGTTGCCCCAGATCCCTACAAATCTTGAAAATAAAAGTCTTCTCTTAGTACAGAAGCGTTTAAGAAATCTCACATACATGCATAGGAACAATTTACAGGTCCTGACTTGTGCTGGCAGTTCTGCAAGGTCATGAAGCTATTTCTATAGCACCTCACTGCAATGATATATGTGTTCATCAAACAGACCTTCCAGGGGGCCCTTCTGTGATGCAAGGGAAAGTTGTTCCCATGTGGAGCAAGTCATGGAGATGCTTTGGCACTTACATCCTGAGATACTGAAAAATGGGAAAACACTAAATTCCAAAGACAAGACTGTCATTAAAATTCAGAATAAGAATGCACGGGCTTAACCTAATGCTGCAGTCCTTTCTGGGGCACCCCAATACCACTTTATATAAATAGACCATGACTACAAACCACAAAAACTTGCACTGAGATGCAATGATAACTTCCTTGAATTTGGGCTAAGCTGGAGAGGCATCTTGCCCCAAGTTTTCCAGCTGTGAAGTGAGGAAATACCACCTTTCCCTGTGTGTATATACATGCTTACAGGCATATAACCGATGTTATTAAAAAGATATTCCAGTGATAGAATGTATTATTCTCTATAACGAGTGATGTGTGAGAAGGGAGTGCTGGGGATAAAAGTAAGAAATAGAATCCTTTCCATATGAGAAACATACTGTATATTATGCTTTGTTTATATAAGTATTTTAAATTTCTACACTTAAATTAAGGGCAATCCTGCCCCACTGACTTATTATCACTCTTAGAGCTCCTCCCAAATGCAGGTATGCCCATCTTTTTTCTAAATCCACCCCACAATACAGCAAGTAAAAAGTTACTCTAACACATTCTTTATGGGGAAGGTGGTGGCCTGAGTAAACATACTTGATCCTGCCTCCCTCCCAGTCCCCTCTCTGGAGTAACAGGGCCAACAATCTAAAAAGCTGATAGGCCGTGCATGGGGTGGGGGCCTTCTAAGTACCTGAGGGTCCCCAAAATCTTTGAGAGAGAGAGAGCAGGTATGGATCTGCATGGTCAATGTTCCCAAGAGTCCATCCAAATGGAAGAAGGCTTTGGACTCCAGTGATTCTGCAGACCCAGGGGAAACCAAAGGGAAGGGGCTTCAATGGAAGATGGAACTGTTCCAAAGCCTTGTGGTCAGGAGAGACTGGGAACAGAAAAACGTAGCAGCAGGGTATCTGTTTCCTGACTTGTCATCTACCACCTGCTGGCCTGCTGCAGCTTAAGTGACACCAACCCGTGATCTGTGTGACTGCTGAGGGCAGCCATCAGCAGGCAAAGAAAAACCATGACCCACTGAGGACAACGCAGGAGCCTGAGAGGGGGAGACCAAGCTGAACAGCAACATGTGGCACTGATGGAGAACTAATTGAGCAGAGAAAGGATGGCGTGAATGGAAAAGTGACAAGAATGTACACGGAGGTGTAACTGGGGTGTAAAAACATTCTGAAATTAAAAAACAATTTAAAATTTAAAACCCAACAGAAAAGAGCATTTAAGTTAACATTCTGGAGGATTAAGGAGAAGAAATGCGAGCATCAATGAATGACAAATAAGAACATGGAAGTCATGAGCGGAAAGACAGACTGGAGAACAGACTCAGGAGATACACAAAGTCCAGGGAATGGCGGAAAGTGGGTGAAGGCACTGGTGGAAGAATCAGTGATTTAATTCTGGTATCTATTTTAGGAGAAAAATAAAGATTTATTTTCAACTGTTATGCACTGGCAGGACTGAAAATAAGGCACCTTTCAAATTAACAAGGGAATTGTTAAATTAACATGGGAATTGAGAAAAACAAAGTAAAATAAGTGGCAACCATTGAACAAGACAAAAACAAATAAAGCAAAATTTATCCATCATCATAGTCAGGATAGACAAGGCAAAATTTCCCTAGTAATGGACAAAACTGTCATGTTGGGTTTAGAGTCTAGCGCTATTTAAAAAAAAGAAAGGAAACACGAGGCCTACCCAAAACAAAGTGATGAAGTTCAAAATGAAGAGTCAAACACAGGTATACCAAGCAAAAGAAAATAAAAAGAAAGCAAAGATGGTGATACTAAAGTCAAAGAACTCAAAACCATAACCATTAAACTGGACGAAGAGGGATATTACTGAGACAAATATATAAAAACTACACACTTTTATGCATTAAGCAAAATGGCAGGTGAATAAGCAAAAACTCTCAGAAATACGAGAGTTTAAAAATTTATAAAAGATGCTTTAATAGACCTCTCAATTTGACAGTTAGGAACAAACGAGGATTTGGAAGATCTGACTATAACACAATCAATAATTATGATTTATTAAATACAGAAAATGAAACCTTTGTATTTTACAAAGGATGTAATTTTTTTAATGTCCACAAAACATTTAAAATTTAATCATGTACTTGGACACAAGTAAACTTTAATAAATCCCCTCAGATAGAGATTTCACATAGAATTCATATATAGATTTCATATAGATTTCAGACAGAACTACATTCATAGATCATACCAAAATATCAAAAGATAGGCTAAAGATAAATCCATAATAATCATAAAAACCTAAATCATCTTAGAATCAAAGGCCAAGTAAATATTTCAGTTACAAACCATCTAGAAAAGAACAAAAAGGTGATCAATTGTCCAAAACCAAAGCTAAAGAATAGCTAGAGAGAGGAGCTAAAGCTGTTCTCAAAAAAATTTATAACCTTAAATGCCATGTTTTTAGAAGACTAAAAAGCATATGAGACAGGCATTCAACTTAACAAACTTAAGTCAAAAGGAATTGAAAAGTGAATTAATAGGAATAACTAAAATTAAATTAAAAGGTAAGATAACTATAAAATATATTTAGTTCTTTTAAGATAATAAAATATATAAGCCTCTAACAAGCTTGATTAAGGGGAAAAGAAAGAAAAGCAAACATGCATTAGTAATGTGGAAGGGTTTATTACCATGGATACCAGAGAAATTATAATATTACATATAACTCCATGCAATAAACTTAAATTTTAGATAAGCTAATGATTTCCCAGCAAGTAGAAAATACCAAAATCCAGAGAAAAGGTAAAAGAGCTGAAATGAACAACTGTAATATATTCTGAAAAACTAAATAACATTCTTTAAAAGGTTGTGGGGTTGGGGCAAGGAGAATACCAAGCCCAGGTGGTTTTACAATTAATTTCACTTTGGTATTTAACAACCAGATATTTCCTATATTATATACATGCTTCTACACTGTAGAAAAGGATGAAATTATTCTTAAATCATTTTAAAAACATAATCTTACTATCAATACCTGACAGAGTGCAAATAAGGAAGAAAACTTCAGACCCATCTCAAGATCACAGTCATAAAAAAATTAAATATTAGCAAATCAAATTCAGAAACATATCAAAAGAATACTGCACCATAACAAATTAGGGTTTATTCCAGGAATACAAAGATGATTCAGTATTGGGAAATCTAATCAACATAATTTATTACACCACAAAATAAAAGCAAAAGCTCACAATTACATCATGCTAAAAAGGCATTTAATTCATCAGTTTCTTCCAATAAAAATTAAAACATGAATGGATATACTGCATACAATTTAAATATGATAAATATATTTACCAAAACCTAACATATTCATCGCTAAAACACTGAAACATTTTAATTTAAATCAGGAGTAAGACAGCAATATCCTTTCCCACAGTACCAGTAAACAAACAAGGATGGATATATACACATATACAAGTGAATTTACTGTGATACTGTTTCAGTAGTGAAATAAAACACAGAAGAAAAAAATTAAGAAACCACATGACTGCCCACTAACACAAGAAGACTGACTAAATTATGGATCATTCATATCTGCAATTGACCTAAAGTGATATCCACACATTAAGAAAAATAAACAAAAATGCTACAGAATGCTATGTAGAGAATATTCTTCAAATTAATAGCATGATCTCATTTTTGTTAAAACCTAAAACTATACTGTACATACGTATATATTTTTATATTCCTAGATGAAGAATGCAGATTAAGGTGCAGATTAAGTTTTCTATCTATATAGCTTTTATTTTTCACTTTTATCACTTTTTAGTTTTTATTTTGTTACGGAGAACTTTAAAGAGACCCAACAAACTATGTTTTTATGACACAAATTACATTCTAGGCACACAGAATTAGGAAAAGAAATTCTCCACATATTATTTCTTAGGAAGGTAGGAAAGAAGTACATTGCAGCAGCTATCCTCAGATTAACCTAGGTCTGAATCCTGCCTTCACTCAGTAGCAAGTTACTTAGCTTCTTGGAGCCTCTGTTTCTTCAACCGTAAAGTGGGGATAATAACTCCTACCCTTCAGTTGGCCTATCATGAGGATTAAATGTTTACACCTAGCCTGCAAAGCCAGTCATTACTAGTGTCCTTTTATTATTAGCCCATTCCTCTCAAAAACAGAAAAACAGAAAGAACGAATTAAATTTTCCTGCTTGTGGGTTTCCAAGGCTGCCTAAATCCATGGCTGTGCTACTTCCGAATACAGCCAAGGTTTTGTGGGGACTCCTTTTCAATGTTACTGTAACTGCCAACGTGAGTCGAAGGTGAGCTGAAAATGCCAGTGGTCCTCAGCTGTGGTGCTGGGAGCTCATCACAACCAAAACACCAATCTTCAACTTCTCAACTGGTACTTAAAAAGCATCACCTTCTCTCAAATACTCACAGGCAGACTGCTGGCAGGGGCCAGGGATTTCCTGGAGATCACTTAAGACTCTTCTGGACAATGAGAAAAGAACAAAGAAGCACAATAGAGCCCTCTACTTCCAAATCTTCACGTTTCCCCCCAGACAGAAATGTAGAAAACAAACTTTGGGGAGATCCACAGCTACTGCTTTCAGGCTGCCTGGATTAATTAAGAGTCATTAAAGGCAGAAAAGAAAAAGAAATAAGGTAAATTTTGAGACCTGGTAACCTCCCAGTGCCAATGCTAATCCTGCTACATAAGATATTATTAATTAAGAAAAAATACAAGAAGGTAAAAGTATCAACAAGGAAGGCAGTTAAACTGGGAGTTAAAAACACATTTCAATTTTCTGGAAAAGGAAAATAAAGCTTCCCTGAGAAATTAGCCTGCTGGGAGGATGGCACGAGCACGTGATGTCAAGAAGCTGATACTGTCCCCCACCAGGGCGGGCTGGCACAGAAACTTCTTGCAACAAAGACACAGTCAAGAGCGAAAGGGAGAAGCATCTCAGGTTAAACTGAAAGTATCCTTACTCTTACAGAAGGATCGTGCATACAAGAGCGACCTCCCAGCTCACATCTTTGTATCTCACATTTTCCAAGATATTTGTTTCATGGTCCAAATAATATCATTAAAAGAAAATAAAAGCATCTGTAAGAAACATGAATCCACCATGGTTTGGCTAACAGGGAATTCTTCACAATCTCCTCCCAGATGATAAGTTAAAAACTAAATGAAATGAGTCAAAAGCTTCTTTTACATAAAATCCAATTAACTTTACAAATACTCTTAGGAAAAAAACCCACATTTCCTTTAAGAGCGAGAACTTACATCAAAATTTTCCTGATTCTCCAGCCCCAAACATTATTTCTCATCTCAGTAACTATTTTACTACTAAATTTTAGGTTTTCCTTCTGGAATGTTTGATATTGATTGAAATCATAATTTTAACTAAAATTGAATTATGTATCATTTATAATAACGCAAAGTAAACTTAACATTATACACATCACTACTTTGAGCTATATTATTCACACACAATATATATATGGTGGGGGGTTAGCTCAGTTGCTTAGAGCTCAATGTTATACCATCAAGGTCAAGGGTTCGGATTCCAGTACCAGATAGTGACCTTAGAAGATAAAACTTACATGTTTCCATTAATAAACGTTCCATTCCTTAAAAATGAATTTCAGGGCCGGCCCGGTGGCGCACTGCTACAGTGCGCCGCTTGGGAAGCGCGGTGGCGCTCCCGCCGAGGGTTCGGATCCCACATACAGACCGGTTCCCGCTCACTGGCTGAGCGAGGTATGGGAGCAACACCGAGGGCTGCGATCCCGTTGCCGGTCCCGGTCCAGTACGGGCGCGACACTGAGGGTTGCGATCCGTTGCCGGACACGAAAAAAAGACAAAAAAAAAAAAAAAAATGAATTTCAATCAAAACAACTCCACAGACGGCAAGACCCATTAGCTAGGATGACCACATGCCTCAAGTTTTCACAGTGCTGTATCCTTATTTTATACAAAAATGACCTGGTTTGGGATTCAGAAAATAGTCATAATGTCAACATTCCACAAATGAATGTTTTGTGGAAACCATCTGCTTGTTATTGACTAATTATAGGAGAGAGAGGTGTGGAAGGGCCAGGTGTCTGAGCAATTGTCTAAATGGGTTTGAAGCCATTTACAGCAACTCAGTACCGGAAGAACCAAGACTGTATCCAATTCTGCATGGAAGACCCTACAAAGACATAGCCTGATGCTCTAATTCCCATGTAAACAAACACTGATGGGGACTGACAAAATAAATGTGTAATACAAACAGTAAAGAGTTTATATTATGTATGTTTGTTTATGTAGAATAAAATTGACTTGGGCTGGGGAGGAAAAGGGTGAGAGAAGCCCAAACAAACCACAGCATATATCCAAACAATTGCATTATTTTGTCTTCCTGTGTTTTTCTTATTCATAGGGAATTTCTCCCAAAGCCAATGTGAACATCTCATATATAGGATTTATAAGCACTGGTCAGAGTATAAACTGGGGTAAGTTGTCTGGAAAGCAATTTGAACATATGGATCAAGAGCCTTAAATCCATACCTTTTCCTTAAACTGTATTTCTATTTCAGGAGAAGTATCCTAGGGAAATAATCTGAAATAAAATACAATGTGTGTTGCAACTTTCCTTACTTATGATTTTGAAAAATTGTGAAAAACTGGAACCACTGTAAATGCCCAAAACACTGGGTAATGGTTAAGTACATTATGGTAACTTCATCCTCTGTAACTTTACACAGCCACTAAAAATAAAGGGAATATGGAGTTTATGACACAGAAAGGCTTTAAAATGCCAGGAAATAAACATATAACTATCAGAAGCTCAACTGTGCTAAAAAGTGTTTTTAAATTTAGAAGAAAATACACCCAAGTGCTCTCAGTAATGGAGTTATTGGGGACTTTACTTGTCTTTTCCCGAATTCTTTAGCTTAAAGACAGAGTTTTATACCTATATGCTGAGCAGTTTTAGGCAATTTTTAGGAACAAAACAAAATAAAACCAAGGTATGACAGAATACCATACTAGGCTCAAAAGACTTGGGTTGTGGTCCCAGCTCTGCCCTTGGACAAATCTCTAAACATTTCAGAGCATCAAATTTTGCATTTGAAGATGAGAAGTTGGACTAGATAATTCCAGGGTCCCTCAGGCAAAGCAAAGCACACCTTGTCGGAGGGGATAGTCCCCTTGTCTGTGACCCAGAAAGCCTCAGGGCAAAGGAAGCAGGAAGGGCAGGAGAGCAGGCCTATCCGGGCCAAGAGACCCTGGGGAGGCACCGCCAGGTGCTCCTACATCACCTGGTGAGGCCTTCCTTGTCCAGACCCTACTTCACCCCAGACTTGCACCAGCTCAATATGTAGGGGGAAAGGGTTCCTCAGGTAAGAGGTTGAGAATAATAAAAGAGAAGAGTAAGAACTTTGGCTGGAGTCAAAATGGTATTGCTGTATGCAAACAATTCACTCTCACAGCTTCATGTCCCTTAGAGGTAAGGAGAAGGGAGAGGAAAGGATGGCCCCTCTGTGATAGAAAACAAGCAAATAGGAAACTAGGAAATAAAATAAAATACCCTGAAAATATTTTTAAAATCTAAATTGATTAAATGATTTTCTCAGGTGACAATGAACAGTATGGTGAGAAGTGTTAAACCATGCAGTCACCTACCAAGGCAGCCTAGTAACAGCCAAATCTAATCTCTTAGGCAAAATATGGGATGATAAGATTACATAATTAATTTTCCTGTTAGACATAATTGTTACTGACTTCACGTCATTACAATGTCAGTTCAAATGGTAGACGATTGCTATCACACTCTAATTACAAAAACACAAAAAGTTTGTAAGCATTCATTATTAAATAATGCGTGAGGCCACAGTGGCTAATGGAAACTTAGAAAAATGAAAATTAAAGGCAGAGTGGACAAGAGGTGCTTTAAAAATTAATAAATTAATCCTGATGAAATTTCTCAGTTGCGTTACTAGGTATCTAGCTCTCAGATTACCTGCTAAACATATTTTCTAAGAGCCACATTGTTTAACTTAATTAAATGTCAGACTGACCCAAATCACTTTGTGTCGCCAAGACCAAACAGAAATACAAATATTTAAAATAAAGCTTTAACTTTTACCTCTGTACTAAAAAGGACAGTATTCCCTCTTGGCTATCTACAACAAAGTAAGCACCGAAACCCAAATTTTAAAAACAGGCAAATTAAAGGGCATTTAAGTAATAAAAGCATTTATTCTATGGCTCCTAGTGGATATTGGTATGAAGTTTATAAAGCATTAACTAGCAAAAAGGGTGTGAACAGAGAGGAGAAAACCACAAGCTAAAGGGTCAATGCCTCCTGCCAATTGTAAATCAACCTAAAATGAAACTGAACCAACTTTGAAATCAATCTCTAAGTTACAGCTCCCAAAGTACGTTATCTGGCACAGGATCACCCAACACAGTTCTCATGCTCACATACATCTTCTTATAGGATTTAGTCACCAGAGGGAATCTAAGATGCAAAATAACCCATATTCAATTAATTGACTTAGCACCAAAAAATGACTTACCCCGTCTGACTACAAATTGAGTAGAATAAGGGTATAAATAAAAGGGAACCGATAGAGCTGTACTCCAAGGAGTAAACTGCTGGAGTTGCCAGCTTGAATTTACATTACACTGAATTTATATTATCTCCTGAACATTTGGCGTTAGAGAGTTAAATAACGGATACCTTGAAAAAATTAATCATAGTGATCCACACACCTGCTAAATTACAAGTTTATTCATCAGGAGAGCATAGGTTCAACTTGAGAGACATGGTGTAAGAACAACACAGCTCCAAACCAATGTTCAAAGAGTTTGTTCGCCAACCCTAATTAGTGAAAAAAACAACACCATTCAAGTGCCAAAAGACGTTCAAAGAAATAACTAACAAGACACACCCATTTAGCCTTTTGAATTCCTTACCACTTTTGTGCCTAGGGGCCTCAACTCTCAAAACAAAAAAGCAAAACACAACAACCAAAACAGCAAGTTCTTTTAAAACTTGTGGTTGTATCTGATCAGCAGACCTTGTGACTTGAATGGTGAGAAGGCAAAGGAGACCAAAAGAGAAGACAAAAACAAAGATACTTCAAAAAATTTGTGGAAAAAGACAATGAAAGATAATACACATCTTTTCATGAACTTTTTGAAATACCTCATATGTAGTCTGGAAATACTCCTTTCTGTAAATAACTTCTTTTCCCTGTACTAGTGTGGATGATTTTAGAAAGATGCAGGATCGTGGGGAAAACAAGCACGAAGCAGTGGCTGCCAGTTTGATTTCTCTTAGAAGTACCCTAAAAGCTTAACAGGCACGTTAAGTTATACATAAAGAAAATCTATCCAAGAAGTGTACACTCCCACCTTCCACTGGATTTTCCTGCAGGTTTGTAAGAATGTCATCCCAGACCAACCTAAGGCCATTCCAGAGCCCCCTGCACTTGAGGAGAGAGCACGACATTTTAAAAAAATTATTATTTTAGTATATAAGCACAGGCGCAAAATAAAAAATACCAAGATGTACCTTGAGGCATGTCACTCGATCCCTGTCCCCACCTATTCCCGTGAATCATCACATTTATTAGTTTCTAGGTTTTCCTTCTAGTATGGGGCTACACAAACACAAAAAAATGCAAATATAATCTTATTTCCCCAACTTTACAAAAAGGAAGTGTACTTTGCCTTTTCCATTTAATATCCTGGAGATCTGTTCACATAGGGCATAGAGCAGCCTCCTGCTTTTTTTCAGCTGCAGAGTGTTCCACTGTGTGCACATATCTTAGTTTACTAACCAGTCCCCCTACTGAAGGACACGTGGGTTGTCTCAACTGATTATTATCACAATGTTGTACAATGTTGCAATTTATATGTGTACAGGTGTATTCTTAAGATAAATTCCTTGAAGTGGGATTTCTGGGTCAAAGGTTATGTACATTTATAACTTTGACAGATATCACCAATTTGCCTTCCATGAAGGTTGTTCCATTTTTTTACTCCCAACAGCAATGAGAATTCTTGATTCCCCAAAGTCTTGACAATAGATACTGCTGACAAACGTGTAGATTTCAGAGCAGTATTAAACCTTAGAACAGGAAAGGAAGAGAAAACAGAAGTTCCTCTGAAGATGAATTTGAACAGCTGCCAGAACTTTCAGCTTACCATCTTTGATACAGCATCTGCAATTCCTCATAGACTTTTTTTTTCCCTGGTTCCTTTATCCTCAGGACACCATAACAAAATCTGATAAGTGTACTGCTCCTGCCCTGTCAGGGCCCTACTCAGGCTAGTTCCAATGTTCTCTCTCATTTCCAGTAAGAGGAAAGAGAGACAGGAGAAGGAACCCAGGAGAGACAGCTATGCCACTTAGGAGCTCCTGACCACGCCACTGCCTTCATGTCCCTGCACCTCCTAACTTCCTCACCTGTCACAGGTAGTAAGTGATGACACAGAAACCACATGGGGCCACTAGGGAGATCAATGGGGGTCACATAGGCAAGTGCTTAGTGCAGCCAGTGGAACCAGGCATGTACTCCAGTTAAGAGTAACTATTGCCATTTTACAGTAAAGGCATGGCCATCATTTTGTAATACCAAGGATATAAGAAAGTATAAATTAACTCCCGTGATTTAGTAGAAAGCTCGATCAAGTAAATCAATACAGATACTGTTGCTATACTTAAAACAAACGCAAACATCCCCTAGAAGTATTAAGTTAGTGTTAAACTTTACTGGGTTAAAAAAAGTCATTAGACAGTTCCACCCAGGCCTCTGGGTCAGGGTACAAAGCTACAATTCAACCCAGCTCCTCGTGGAGGCAGCACAGCATGCGGAAAGGAACCCAGCAATAGCCACTCCTCTGGGGTAGTCTGGGCAGCTCCCTAGCCCCTCCAACATTTAGTGTCCTCATCTATAAAATGAGGACAATGGTAGTTTCTTCACATAGGGTTTGGTAAGGATCAAATGAGAAAAACATATACAAAGTTCATAGTAAATGCCAAAAAAATCAGAGCAGTTGGCATGACCATCATCTTTAAGAGATCATATGTACTTTCTCTTATCCAAAGCTAATCCCTTCATCTGTGCTTTGGTACATCCTTGGGTCTCTGGATTCTTACTGGAGCTTGCCCCTTCGTCTCATGGACCCACCTTTCCCTTTCAGGAGAGTCCTTCCCGTGGACTTTCAGCCCTGCTCCAGAGTCTGTTCAAGAAAACAAGATCTGCGCTCCGGCACTCCCCAGCCCCAGATGCTGGCATCCTCTCCCAGGCACAGCAAGTTTCTCAGAGTCCTCCTGTCTGCAGTCTCTAGTCCCCACCTCCCCTGTAGGCCTCCTCCCCCCTCAGCGCTGCTTCTGGCCCCAGCACTCCATGGATCCCCTCTAAGGTGTGGTCCTCAAAGGCCTCCCTGTTATAAGAGCCGGTGGATGTCTTCATTTCTCTTCCTGTCTGGCTTCTTAGCAGCTTTGGGCATTTTGACCACTTCCTCCTCAAACCCCCTCTAGCACAAATCCTGGCCATCACGCACTCTTGCTTTCTCCACCATACTGGGACCACTTGGGTCTCCTTCACAGCTCACATCCTCGACCTGGCCCTAGAACACTCACACTCCTTTACTCTGCATCCCTGGCAGTCTTCTCGCCTGTTTCTCCTTTCAAGCACCACCTCCACAAAGACATCCTCCTAAGGTAAGTCCCCCGCCCAGGACCCCTCTGAGCACCAGTCCACATTTCCAAACACCTAAGTGACTCAGTGGTGTCTCAAGCTCATTATCTCCAAAACCAGACTCATGATCACGATCCTCCCCACCTGGTCTTCTGCCAGCATTTCCCTAGGTGAGTGATGGGCACTGTCACAGTGGTGATTCAAGCCAGAATCCTGGACATTATCTTGCCATCTTGTTCATCCACCCACCCAACAGAGGTCCGGTCAATTTTACCTCCTACTCTCTCTATGGTCAACTTCTTATCTTCTCCACCAGAGTTCAAGTTAACATCACTCATTGCCTTTCCTACTCCAATAGCTTCTTAATTGGCTTCCTCCCTCATCTATTCTTCATAATGTGGCCAGGGTGAATTTTTTAATGCAAATATGATATTCTCTCTCTTGCATGCACACACACATCACGTTTGTCTAATATTCTACACTGATTTCCCATTGTTCCTACGATAAACCAAACCCTCAACATGGCTTCTGGGGCCCTGTGTGACCCGACTCCCACCCCCCTCCCCTCCCACCACAGGTGCTTTAAATGCTATTTCTTTTCCCTCCTGGGGTCACAGCACCATGCCTGGCCTTTATGGCATTCATCACAGATGCAATGCTCTGTTTATTTGTGGCTGGTGTCTCCCAACAGTCCATGAAGGCAGAGATCAATGTATATACATGACTCCATGATGCCTAGTGGGAATTTAATATGTGTTTATATAATGAATGACCAATGAAGGAAGAGATGAATAAATCACTGGCCCAGACCTACTCCAAATGACAAAAAAATTCGAGTTATCTCAGAGGTCCATCAGTTACATGGTAAAAACTTGATGATACACCTATGTAATGGAAACATAGTTTATTGTGTTTACATTTCTAAATCTTATCCACAGATAGTTATAAAAGCCATGCATTTCTATTCCCTTACATTTAAACCATATAATTTTTGCTTTATTTTCAAAAGTTAGAACACAGAAATGCTAGTTATTGGCAGAAGGGTAATAAAAGAAAAAATTTTTGAGAATAACCTATTTATGATATCAAGATTAATGTAACATGTTTCCTTAAGGGATTTATTATCAGTGCAATTATAAAATTTGGCTTATCTGTGTATAACAAGTGAAAATAATAGTACTTGGAAACAATCCAAAGTCATCAGTGCTTTTTGTTTTTTAAATAATAAAATTCAACTTAAACTGTGAACTTCAGCAAATTGTATGCTAGTAACGTAAAAAAGAGTTCTTATCTTCTGGTTGGGACCAGTTCAGATCAAGCCACACTGGCCCAGAGTTAATGCTACAGAACTATTTTAATCCCTTCCCAAAGTTTTACAAACACCTCCACAGTGTCAGACCTCCTCAGCCTGCAGAAAGATCCTTAGGAGCTGGTCCCAGTCCCACATGTCCTCCCAAGTTTCAACATCTCAGCCAGACCAAGCTCTTCACCACTTCTGCTGGCTTGAACGGTGACCAAGAAAGAGCAGCACTTGTTCTATTGGGTTTATGTTCAAGTTTTATTAAATTCCTCATTTACCCACGAACTGACCTGTTTAGACCAGTCTTCATGTTGTCCCCACTCCAGGCCTAGGCTTTGAAAAGGATATGCTCAGGGAGGGCTGGGTTCACTCCTCAGGAATAAGAACTGATATTTAAAGAGTTTTTCCCCTCCACCCAGCTGAATGGATAGCGAATCATTTCAGGACCCAGCTATGGAAGACATGCTCCTAGTCTTGGCTTACTAAGGACAGAACAATTCTTTATGGACTATGTCAAGGCCCCCTGCCTCACACAGCCTTTTGCCTCCACATCTGATACTGCCCAGAGACTACCATAAACCAGGCATCTCAACCCTTTCAAACATGCTGGAAGTCATTCTTGAACACACAGGCACGTGTTTGTGTGTATGTGAACATGAACAAGTAGCACAGAAATTTAGATATATAAATGCAAATAACTCTATTACTAACCACATAAAAATCCATATGCAGAAAGGAAACAAGAGTTAGGCCTCTAACCCTACTTACTGAAAGACGGTTTTAGACTAAAACCTGATTCTATTTCTTTATGACAATTCTTTACAGTTTCTCCTGGAAAAATCCCAACAACTGTGAGAGACCTCCTAGTATATGAACAGGACCCTACAGAAGAAGAAGAAATACAGAAGTAGGACGTAGTGCAGGACTAGCACCAGTCAGGAGCTAGGTGAGGGCACCTTTATTCCCCATTACATGGAAATGCAACACCTGAAGCACTCATCCATGGCCTGGAAAGGACTTGGCAATTTATTTGCAGGGAGAGGATGTTTTTATTAAGAGTCTGCTGTTTTCTGACATGACCCTCTGGGTACCTGGTCAAAGGCAATACAGAGCCTCCCACTCTGATGAAGGTGAAGGGCAGATCAGGCAGCAAGACTGAATGGCAAGCCTTATCCAAAAAAGGAAGCATTTCACCTAACTCTGGAAGAAAGTCACTTCTATATGTGCAGCATCTAGAAGTTTCAGGAAATGACATAAACTGAAAAGCCAAGAATTTTTCAGCATGAAGAGATTTCTTGTTACCTGAAATGCTCAGGAAAACTATATTTCAGCCTTATCAAAAGACCTACAATGGAGACAGCTTAATGGACAGGAAAATGAACACATCAACACCAGAGCTTCTGCTAATAACTTACCCAAGAGAGTTATTCTAAAAGATGAAGTTAGAAATGTGAAATTTACAGAACATAAAATTTAAAAAAAGATTTAAGCATTACTAAATATCTCCCTTTGATATTTTTATTCAGGAAGGATTTTCTAGACCACAAATATACTGAACTGGGATTTGCCAGCCAGCAAGACTCTTCTCATGGAATACTACACTTCTGACAAAGAGGAGCTTCCCTAGATAGTTAAAATCTCACTCAATCTTTTTAAAGAGCCAATCCAGATTCATAACAGGGAGTGGGGGAAGAAAGAGGTATGTGGAGAATGCCAAGGAATGGGAAGACATATTTCCTAACCCAACCGCTGTTTAAACTGTGAGTTCTAGAATGTTTTCACATGTGCAGTCCTAATGCAAGCTACACAGCACAGATGTTTTAATATCCTCCTCTATCCTGCCTTTAAAATACTACTAACCAAATCTTTGCCCTACAGATATGGCAAACCACATATTTACTATAAATAAAACATTTCCTTTTGTTGTATTTTTTCTCTCTCAAAAAGAGAAACCCTACTTCTCTCAGGCACATAGATTTCTTATGTCACACATACCTAACCACAAAAGCCTGTTCAGCTTTTAGTGCGATCTGGCAGCAAATTCTGAAACTTGGGCTTTGATGGGTATGATTCAAGACCGTGTTTTGGCTTTGTCTGGGTTTCGTGTTTATTGTTTTTTCTTCTTAAAAGCTTTGGATTCTTGACCTGTTAGATGCTTTTTTAGCCTGCATTTACTCTTAGTCCATTTATCATCTTATTAACCAAAGCCATGACACTCTTTAAGGGGAAAACTAGAAACAGGCGTTGTTAAAGCCACAGGAGTCCCATGGTGAATTAATCATGTACACAGGTGTGTAAATTAGGGCAAAACCACAGAGCAAGGAAAACAAATGTGGGAATGTTAAGGCATTTGAAAGCATCGAGATCACTAACCCAAAACATTCAGCCTTAATGCTTTCACTTTCTGAAGCAAATAATGAAGTCAAAATATTTGAAAGAAAAAGTGACACTCTCTTCTAAGCATGCTCTCAAATTCATTCCCTAGGCTTGAGCAGTCTTTGGTTTCAAAGGGTCTTCACAGAATTGTGAAATCTTGTCCCTGTACACAGCACACAGCAGAGGGGACTAAGACAAGCGCTGAGCACAGTCACACAACTCCTGTTCAGATTACATTTCCTGTCCTAAAGTCAATATTTTCTATTAGCAAAGGTACCATTTTTCAGACTATTTTCTATGTTCAAAATAATCCCATATAAGTAGTGTAGATTCAAAAGACAAATGTTTACAAGACAGTTTGACCAGTAACCAAGGATCTGCCATTTGGTATCCAAAGACATAATGCCTAATCAATTTGCAATCCTATTTAGGATAATACTTGAACTTCAAAAAAATTCCAAGGTGCCACTTTGAGGGAAATGATAAAAAAATAACATGCATGCCTCAGGGTCGCTACAAAGGCTGTGATAAATAGGAAAGCAGCAGATCCTCTCTCAGACCAGAACTTCAGCAGGGCACCCAGGTAAGGTGGCACATGAGCCATAATTTCACAAAACCCAGAATGGCAAGATCAGCCAGCACCATGAATGTTCCGCATAGCTCCTGAGTCAAGCATTAACCAAGGTCAATTCTGCCTAAAATGCATGAAAAGCACAGCCCCCATACACGGCATAAAAGTAGTGAGCATGTCGTTCCCACAAAGTTACAACTGATTTTTTTTTTCTAAGCAATGTAAACTTTGAAGTTAAGTAGGACAAAATCCTGTTCAGACCTCTGAGTTTTGTTCTTATTTCGTTTCTTTGTGTTTTGTTATATAAGAGTATACATCCTAGAGTTGGAAAGTTGTGAGGGTTTGTGTATCCACTTAAGAGGCCAAGAAACCTTCCGCAAAGGCACTTGACTTGACACTGTTGCCCTAAGTGTGAGCTGGGGTTAACTGTACCTACCAAACACCAGTGTTGGGAAAATCGAGGGAGAATGCTGAGAAAATGAACTGCAAATTGTAAATTGAGATTCAAAAGAACGTTGGGCATCATAAAGTATTCCAGTATAAAGTTGAATTTCCTGTTATTTTGCTCTTTTATGACCTTAATAGAGAAATTCACCTAAAAGTGAAACAGAATTATCCACCCAAATCCTGAATTTAGGGGGTCTACGAATTAGCTTCAAACAGACACAACTGCCTAATAATACACAAGTCAGGACTATAATTGGTGGGACAATTTCCTAGCTCACTCATCCATAAATAGAGCCTGTCTGATATTAATCAGGATTGAGTCATGGGCAAGACACGGAGGGCCAGTCTTATGGTATCCAGTAGCAAAGACGGGCTCTCACCCACCAATGAGCAAGGGCACCTACCACAAAGAGAGATGGTCTGAGACAAAGGCCATGGGCATTTACAACAGACAAGCCGAAATCTGTATAGGGTACCAAATCCCACTGGTCACTTTAAATCCCACCCATTTAGAAGAAAGATCTTCATCAGCTGGCTTCTCCTCTGGCCAGACCAAACTATGGAACAAACCATGTCTTACTCAGGTAAAGGGTAACCTGCTTGCTGCCTCCACAATTTTTTCCATCCTAAAGCTCCCTGAACAAATTTAGATATGAACACGGCCGAATGTCACAGAATTTTAATCCAGACACAGGAGCATGACCAAGCACCATGGAAAAACCTTCAGCAACAACTGCAGCCAGCAGAAACAGCCTGCCTAGAGCCATTGTCCAAATCAGACTGACAAGCTTTCATAAACAAGGCTGCAGGAACTCTGAACAAGACTGGGAAAACACTGTGGCTCCTACAACAGACACAAGCCTGAAGGGCTGATTTGAGATTTTTGAGCATGAGAGAGAAGGTGAGAGGTTACAAAGGCTTCCACCCTTCCCCATCCATACCTACCCAAGGTCTCTCCCTCTCCTCTACCTATTCCATCTCCTGGGGGGGCGGGTAGCAGAGAAAGGTAGGGGACAAAATAACTTTTAAAGTTTTTTTTTTTTTTAATTAAATACTTATTGTTGAAAGATCCCCACTGAGAAATGTCCCTGAGGACAAATCGGAATGTATGTAACAGATCTTAAACTCAGAGTCCTGTGACTCAGCTTATCCTTCTGGGTGAGCCCCATCCCAAAGAGTAGTTCCAGCTCCTATCAACTTACTCCACAACTCTCAGGCAAGAGACAGGCCATGTTCTTGGCAGAACAAACACAAAGGTTCCAAATCCTCTCTCAGTTCCTAATCTCTATATTGAAAGACACTGAGGAGCCAACTGGTCACCAAAATGTCACCAGCCAAACACATCAACACTCCATCCCAGAGAGAATGCCACACCGTGGTTCCCAGGACAGTGGATGGCAGAGAGTGGCTGCAGACTGTTCCCCTTGTCATTGCTGACTACAGAGTAAGTCACGTGAAAGCAGAAAACAGTTAAACATCAGGGAGCTTTGCAGGTACCACATGCAAGGGCAAGAGGCCAGGCCAATTAAGTCCCTGTAGACAAGGTGTCCCTCCTAGAACATCCCATTCTCCAAAACCCTGTTTTCAGGGGCTGGGTAGTTTCCAGAGAAAGGCTGACTTTTAAAGCATCTTGTGCTAGAGGTCTTAGAAATTCACAGATGCTTTTAAAACAAGGCTGTTGCCATTTGGGAGTGAGGTCATTTTTTTTTCCCTCTTTGAATATACCCCCACTGATTAGGAAAATATATGCCGCCCCCTTGCAAAGCACCTTTTTGTGACGTGGCCTACTATTTCACATCAGACCACCATATCGCCCGGTAAACAGCACCTAATATGAACTGTTAGATAATTTAGTGCATCCCTGTAAACCTAAAGAAGAGAAGAAAGCGTTACCCGTGTCTTGCTAACAACTGTTTATCCAATGACTTATAAAAGAAGTCGGGCCGGCCCGGTGGCGCACTGTGATAGTGCGCCGCTTGGGAAGCGCAGTGGCACTCCCGCCGAGGGTTCGGATCCCACATACAGACCGGCCGCTCACTGGCTGAGCGAGGTGCGGGGGCAACGCCGAGGGTTGCGATCCCGTTGCCGGTCCCGGTCCAGTACGGGCGCGACACTGAGGGTTGCGATCCGTTGCCGGCCACGAAAAAAGACAAAAAAAGGGAAAAAAAAAAAAAAAAGAAGAAGTCACTGGATTTTTATTATCCAAGCTCTTAGGACAGTTCAAACTCAATACACACAATGTTTCATTCATGCTGTTAAGTTGATAATATTAACCTTTCTTGTTGAGATGCATTAAAAACTCTGGCTTTTCAGAGCAAATGTAATTAGTTCACATTAGTAACTTCACCAGCAGCAGTGACAGAGACAAAGTGAACTAACAGGATATGGATTAATGTAATCAAAACAGCATCTCCCATCATCTCCACTCTTTAGGCAGCTGGCTGTACTTCCTCTCTTGGTTGGATTTTTTTCTTTTCAATAAAAACGATAGATCAATGAAATGGATGAATAACTACTTGTAATCCCCCCTCAGGGGAGTACTGCACAGGAAACCATTTTGGTGAGTGATCCCAAAAGTTTTTAATTTGATGTTCCTGTTCAATACAATTGTGACAGCAGATCAACAGCACTGGCTCTTCCAGGGCAGAAGGCTTTGGGTGGAGGGAGGAGGGGACAGAAAGAAGGAGAGAGAAGCTCGAGGCTGCACGTGGCCATGGGATGGGTTGCTTCCAGAGCTCCATTGTAAGCACCTCACAAAGAAAGAGTGTCTCTCTCTAAACACACAGCGTCACTAAGAGAAATAAACCAAAGTTGTGTGTTCGCCCTCTGAAGTACTTCCAATGTATTCACATACCAAAATGTATTTCCACAAATCCTATTCTGCCCATGTATGGTGGGTGTTTGTTATTTTATGACCCTCTACCTTCTGATGAGAATATCCACATTTTCCTCTAAGGAACCACTTTGTTCTCTTCCACATGAGGCTGGGGACCACATGACCTGAGCTGGACCATTAAAGCACCAGATTTCTGGGGCTGGCCCGGTGGCACACTGGATAAGTGCGCCGCTTGGGAAGCGCCGCGGCGCTCCCGCCCGAGGGTTCGGATCCCACATACAGACCGGTTCCCGCTCACTGGCTGAGCGAGGCGCGGGAGCAACACCGAGGGTTGCAATCCCGTTGCTGGTCCCCGGTCCGGTACGGGGGCAACACTGAGGGTTGTGATCCATTGCCAGACACGGAAAAAGACAAAAGACCAAAAAAAAAAAGCACCAGATTTCTGAAGCACACTGGTGGAGTGTAGTGGCCTAGGGCCTACCACAGCCAGAAAGACCTCTTGAAACAAGTCTGTGCCATTAGAACAGCACACTCGCTCTTGGGCACTGAACCCAAAGCTAGGGGGAGGCAGGGTTGAAGCTGTTCACGACCCTTCTGCTACCACCTTGATCCTAACAGTGAAGCCAATATGCAGGCAGGGCCCTCCTGAAACCTGTTCCACTCCTAGATTTCTCCAATAAGTGGGCCAGAAGAGCTTTTTTTTTTTTTTTTTTGCATAAACCAGTTGAGATGGGTTTTCTTTCTCTAGGAAATAAAAGTAAGGATACTTCATCAACACATTTTCAATAGGGTCTTGAGAGACTGGACTTGAGGGACTTGGGAGTGGCTGAAGCTGGGGGTGGTCACCTCCCCTCAAGCTGCAGGAGCCCCAGGCATGGCAGCACTTTAGTGAACAACATTTCCATGTTTCCCGACCTTGGCATCCATGGGGGAACACCAGCTACAATCCAATCAGCTCTGCCACTAGGAAATCTCAGGGTCTCACACATCACCAGGATGCAGAGATAAGAAGAAAGGATATTGCTACCCATACTTTTTCTTTTTACTGTGGGAAATTGGAAGCAGAGTGATATAGTCCTTCTTCAGGGCCAGTTTGTACACATAGGCTGTATAGAAATTTTTACCTACAAATCTGTCTTGGCATAGAAGACAGATTAATTAGAAGACTAATTCAGTATAACAACATAAAAACTTTTAAAAAGGCAAAAATCACACCTAGAAGGAAGTAATTTCGTGGCTCCCCCAAAGTCATTACAAATAAAAAGGCCCCATATTCATTTAGTTCTCTAAGCTTTGGCAGGCCTTCTAAGGTTATACAAACAGCCTCCTGATATCATTAAAATACAAAGGACAGTTGATGTTCAGAATGGTAGTCACCCATTAGTCCAAAACACGCACTTATTTATCAAGCTAATGCCTCTGGTTAACTTTTAAGTTGCTCTGTTAGCATTTTACGGAACCTGATGTGACAGAGGTTTGGGGTCAGTGACTTTCCTGCAAAGTGAATGTCGCCTTTATGAAACCTCATGCATACAAACTGCAAGCCCATTCTGGGCAGCACTGGGTGCAATCAAAGGATATAAACATGCTACTTTTTCTCCATGTGTCATTTAAAGAAAAAAAAGAAGCATGATGAGAAATATTGAGACTTGATTGAAGCTGACCTACTTTGAAATAAGAAACGCTGTACTTACAGCCGACCATTTAAAAAAGATTTTTTTAAAAAGGTTGAATAAAAAATTACCATGTCCTATGACTACGTGAATACTACTGAGCAAAATGACTAAACGAGAATACCTGGTATTATGCCCACTCACAAAGCCAAGTGATCTTCCCTTTAAGTGATACCATTATGGAGAACACAAAACCCAAAGAAATTACAGTACAACTTCAAATGGAAAAGTAGTACAGTTCATATAAATTTGATGCACTCTTTTACATCTAAGAATTGCAACAGATATAGCTATTATTTGAGGGAGGTCCCTGCAAGGCAGGCTAATGTTACCTACCGCTCAGAATGCTAGTCTATTGCCACTGCAGTATGTTTGTAGAGGACTTTCAGGGTATGTAATATCAGCCCCTGTTATGGTCTGCCTGTTAGCAGATCAAATGTATTAAATTATCTAGACATAAGACTTGGGAGAAAGGGAATAGAAGAGATGATCAGGAGTAAACAAGACAAATCCCTAGGCTTTGCCTCCCAAAGATACCTTTAAGTAGATGGTTTGAGGTCCCTATCACAGTGATTTCAGACACAGAAGTAGCTTGCAAACAGTCCTGTGTTCCATCAGATCTTGTTAAGACCCTCCTGGGGCGTCCACCACTTCTCATCTTTATCAGGTAGTTATGCTGCAAATTGCTTCTACTGAGAATAAGCTTCAGGATTTTGGAGGATTCTTCTCTCCAATGACAGTGCAGGGGAAAAGCTACACAGCAGTGGAGGCTTCTCAGAGGGGAAATTTCTGCACCTGAGGTCCTCTGGCCTTCTCTGGACAACACGGTGGGGGGTGACCCTTCTCTGTGATTCCTTTCTCTCTTTGTTTGAAACCTAACAGAAAGAAACCAGTCCGTTCAAAACAGTCTCCTCCCCTGGAGACTCAGATGTGCCTTCAGGCCCACTCCTCAGATTAGCACAGCAGTTCTACCACCACAAAGGTCCACTGTAGCTTTCCTGCCTGGAATATGACAGATGTTCAACCACGCATAGCTATCTTTCTGTTTATCAGTTACTCCTTCTTATATAACTTAAAAGACAAACAACTATCCTAAAAAATGGGGCTTGGGGTGCTCTCTTCTTTCCACTCCCCACAACACATCCCTTTGGAGGAGTCACTGGGATGTCTCCCAGCACAGGTGTCCAGCCCTCTCCCTCTCTCCAGCCAGGTCAGTGTCTCCAAAAACCTCCTAGACCAGCTCCAATTGCTCATGCCACAAGCACCTCCAACCCAACATGTCAAAGCCGCAAACATTCTCTCTCCTTCGCCTGCCAAATTTCTACCCTCTGTTTTCTCCTATCCTAGTTAATGACATCAATGGTCAGTCAGTTTCTCCAACTGGTCCTCAGTCATCTACAAGCTCTGTGCTTGTCTTCTACCTTCCGCATCACCTTCACCCTTCACCAAGTCCTGCTAAACCAATCTCCAAAAGGTCCCTGAAACCCTTTTCTACACTCACTCTCCACTGCAATCGCGTCGACCTCCACCCATCAGCTCTGCCAGCTTCTTTCCCTCCCAGATGATGGTCAGAGAACCTTTATGGAACATGGATCTGCTTGTCGCGTTCCCTGCTTCTTGGCCGCCACCTGCAATCTCCTTGGACAGGCAGACAGAGCTGGGTACAACCTGGTTTCTGGCAGCATTCTTGCCCTCATTCTTAGAGACAATCTACCTATACTGACTTTGCTTACTTACATCCCAGTCCCTGGTCCCTGACAAACTTCTCCACATCCTCTGAGGCCCTTCTCCTAAGCGAGCGTTTCCCTGCCCCTCTTGGCTTCCTGTGGCACTCTGCACATAGCCCTAATAAAAGTGGCACCGCACTATTTGTTTGTTTACATATCAGCCTCCCTACCAGATAAGGCTCCCTGAGGAGCACAGCTGTGTCTACTGTCTTTAGATCCCCAGAGCTGAGCTCGGTGCATGGCAGAGGCAGCAATCAGCAATGTTTGCTGAACACGGATGCGGCATACACAGCACCAAGAGCTTGCATGCAACACTGTGTGTGCCAAAGGAATGCAGTTGTCTCATGCTACCCACTCAGTTAAGTGAAGCTGGGCTCTTCCCAATGCAAGTAACTCCAGTCAACAAGTAGGACCAAACACCACCACTGTGAACAAACACATTGTCAATGTCACTGCTAACCACATTTTCCAATGGTTTGCTTCATGTCCAGGACCAACTGGTTTGTCACAAGTCTCCAACCTGTATGCCTCTAACTTGAGAAAGGATGAACACAGACACTTTTAATTATTACCTTGGGGTCCAAAAGTGAGAGGAGGTAGTGCCAAGTGAAAGGGTACACTGTCCTCTGAGGTGCTCACAGTACATTCAGGGAAACGGGACATGACCTGGGCCAACAGCCAATCCTCCTGAGAAGAGGCACTACAGCTGGCGGTACGATGTGCTAAATCCAGCCACAGATACAGTCTCAATACTAGATACAGTCTCAATACACAACTCCATGGAAGCACTAGGAGAAGAAAACCAAAGTGCTAAATAACTGAAGTAAAGTGAGGGAAAAACAGATATTTTTTTAAAATGCCATTCATTCTTAGGGGTTAATGATTACATGGATAGGTGATTTACGCAGAGGAGAAAAAGGCAGCTACGTAACTAGCCTCTAATAAGTATTCGGGACTCAACTAAAACGTTCCTTCAGTTGGTACAGCTATAATGTTGAAAAAAGGATTCACACATCCCATGACATCTATTTTTACAGCACATGGCACAGAGTTAGCCATATCACTTTTAATGACTTGAGATTCCAGAAGAATTATCACTATGGAAATATTTCAAAATGGTCATCAAAGTTACCAGGCACCAGTCCACAACAGTTTGGATCTAGTAGGGCCTTTTAGAACAGACCAAGTTATTTTCAAAATGCATCTAATGATTCCACATTCCTAACAAAGCCTTGCTAGAACTCAGCTAATGGGGTTATTTACAAGCGTGAGTTAATGGAAAGAGTGCCCAGTATGTAAGAAGCACTCAAATATTATCTGTTATCAATCTGAGTAAAGCTCTTCTAATAAAAAAACCATCAGTAAATAATTCATTTGTAATTACACTGATGTGAAACATTAATTTCTTTTTGCATGTAGTACAGGAAAATTCTGAGGAAAAACAGGAAGGTGTAATGAAGGTTGCCATTATTTTTATTACTTCATAACTGACTTAAAAGTATTCTACAAATTTGGAAATGATAGAAATTATCCAAGACACAGAAGATCTCAAGCATTTTTAAATGCTTGCGGATGGACAATAAAACACATGCTGCCACTGGGAACATATACTCAAACTCTTAAATTCCTCAGGGTCCTCAGGGAGTGGCCATGAAGAAACAAACAACTCTTTGGCTCTTCATTTCCATAAGAAAGCGGGAGGTGACCTCAAAAGCCCAACCATGTGCACTAGGTACTGGGTATTTAACTCGGAGCCAACAGACTCATAATCAGAGCTGGAAAAGACCTGAATAATGTCCTTGTCAAACTGTTAGTCACCACTCAAAATCAGTTTAAAGCATCTTTTACCAGTATTAGAACAGAATAAGTAAATATTGTGGTACTACATCCGTAGAAAGTGTTGTGTCAGATAATAAGTGTTTTGGCAATGCTTATTTTAGTTATATACTTATTCTGTCCTGGAATCATGATGTAGATCTATGTCTTATCGTGAGTCTGGTCAAACTACATTGAAAACCATTTATGTGGCACAACACCTTTATTTCCAAAAGAGGTGAGCTGACCTGCCCAAGGTAATTAATACCTATTAAGCAGTGGTATGCTCAGACATTAGAATTTGGGTCCACCCAGTTTTTAAACATTCTTTCCTTTCATCAACAGAACATTCAACACATGCATCCAGTAGATGAATGTACAAATAGCCATATTTTAGAAATTAAGGGAAGCACTGACACAAATTCTGCTTTTCACTGTGCCTTTAGACCAGATGCCCTTTAAATGGGCCCTTGTGATCCCATAAATTTTTAATTACAATATCATGGACCTCCAGACAGAGTGTTACAAGTGAGAACTGTACTTTCCATGGGTTACACAGGGAAAAACCTTATCCAAGCCTGCCAAATGCACACAGCGTTTGCAAGGCCATTTACCAAGGAAAGACACACACGTTGTCCCAAAGGCATTCTAGACCAAGGCTGCTACCAGGGCCTACTGTTTGGGTTCTTATAGAGGATGAAGGTGAATACCAAGCTTCTAATCCTGAGAAAGCTCAATTCCTTCTGGGAAGAGCAAGGAAGCTCCCAGCTACTGTCTCTAGGGAGGTGGGGAATTCACTAAGACCACACACACAGACTGCTCTTATGGAAGGACAATCAGATGTGGAAAATTCTACTTTAAAAAATACAGGGTTTTGTTTTTTTTTTTTAAATTAAGGTTTGGGTTTTTCTAATGCAAAGAAGTAAAACAAAGACAACGGAAAATGGACAATAATTCTATTGTCCAGATAAGTGACCTTTGAAAAGAATAAATGGAATAAAAGTACATGATTAGAAAATCCAAAGAGTGCAAAAAGGATACAAGATGAGCCACGAAGATCACCCAGCATTCCCAGTTCCTTTCCATGGAAAGTAAGTGCTTATTACTTTCTGGGATTCCTTCTGGAAAACTTTTCAATGATTATACCAGCATTTACCAGCACACATACTCTTTTTAAATTAGACCGGAAGAATCACAGTATATACAATGCCCTGTACCTTTTTTCACTTAACTTCTTTTGACTTTTTAAAGATCAGTTGTGTAATAATTCTACTCTCCAGCAAATTCAAAAATCAGAAGCAAATTCAAAATGCAATATTTTTTGCACCTACTTTAACAATTTTGCACCCTTTAACAATTACACCTATGGGGGGGGGAATTATAATAGTATCAGCTAGTTTCTCATTGAGGACTTGTCTTTGTGTCAGGCCCTCTGCTAAGCCCTTTCTTTTCTCCTCATAACAACCATGGAAGTGAGCTGGTGTCTGAGTCTTACAGCTTTTGAGACGTAGAGAGGTAAAGTCTCTGGACCAAGGCGTCAGAGCCAAGAGGCAGCAGAGCCAAGATTTTAAGCCAGATCTGTCTGATTCTACTACCTCCTATTATAAAGAGTTCTCTTGTCATGGGATAAAGGTGCTGGCTTCCCCACCAGAGAAAAAGCAGCCACTTAAAAAGCTATCGAGACACAGCAATTACCAAGGCCCACCAGCTGGCTTTGGGGGAGAGCACGGCATGGACTCAACCAAACTGGGATGAGGAAGAGCCAGGGCCTAACCCTCCACAGGCGCCTCCCCTGGGATGAATTAAAATGGCTTGGGACCAATCAGACTCAAAAAACACATCCTCATCCCAGAATCAGCCTGAGCTGGGTCTCCCCAACATCTGCTAGATGCTCTTTAAGCAGGGACTATTAGAGCTACTGAAATGCAGCTGAGTGGAGCCCTGGCAGGGGCTGGGAAGGTGGAAACACTGAGGCAGGCTCTCTCCCTGGAAAGCAGGTGCAAGGAGATGGCCCCTCAGCCGTGCTCTGAGGTCCCCTGCAGGGGGGTCTTGAGCTAGGCCCCAGAGTTGGAGCCCAGACTGCGGCTGGCCCACCTGTCTATTCCCATCTGCACCCAGCCAGCCTGCCTCTCGCAGACAGACAGAAGGATCTTTGATGGGCAGCGGCAACCACAGGCGGGATTTCTCCTTGGACACACCACTTTTCACTAAAACACTTATCTTGAATAGCTGTGGGTATGTTTACAGATCAAGGAAAATGCAAAACAAAAATACTTGTTTAAAAAGTGTGTAAAAGGGCCGGCCCCGGTGGCGCACTGCTACAGTGCGCCACTTGGGAGCGCGGAAGCGCTCCCGCCGAGGGTTCAGATCCCACATACAGACCGGTTCCCGCTCACTGGCTGAGCGAGGTGCGGGTGCAACACCGAGGGTTGCGATCCCGTTCCCGGTCCCGGTCCGGTACGGGCGCGACACTGAGGGTTGCAATCCGTTGCCGGACACGAAAAAAGACAAAAAGGAAAAAAAAAAAGTGCGTAAAAAAAGATTTCATCTTCAGCAAGTACAGTGGTTACTTGTATTCCTTTTTTCTTTAATGGGAAATGAAAGAAAAGGAGGATATACTTTGACTTGGCCCAGCCAGATCGGCAACAGGGCCTGGAGAACTTTCCAGGCCCAGCAGGCTCGGCCCGGCCCGCATTCCTTCTGGGTGACAGAGCGCCCAGGCAGGCTGGTGGTTTCCCTTGTCCTCCCACTGCTGCTGCGTGGTGACTAAGCCTACAGGAATCCCAGCCAGTAATGGACCCACCCGGAGGACAGGCAGGTCTGCAGGAAGGGCTGCAGCAGCCCCAGCCCCAGCCCTGGGAAGAAAACCTTCACTCTGCCCACCAGTCCTGGGTGCAATTTGGAAGGGATGAGGGAGGCCATGGCAACAAAGCCCACCTGAGCACAGGTGACAGCCCACCACACCGGTGAGGCCCTGCAAAAGCCTCTGGGCCCCAAACCCAGGCCCAACTTTTCTAAGGGATCAGTTTCAGGATGCACCTTTATCTCCTTGAGAAAGACATCAGTTGTTCACCCAAGGGAAGCTGAATTAAACTTTGGGCAGGCAACCACAAGTCTGGTTTGCCCAATAAATAAAACAAGAAAAATAAATAAATGTAAGGCTACATTGACTCAATCACTTTTCAGGAAACTAATTCATGGTAAAATCAGCAGTCCAAGATCTGATTTCAATAAATCATTTCCTGACACTTCATACATTTTATTCTCTGTATAACTGTTATTTTTTTATAAAATAATAAAAAGTTTACTGTAAACCACATCTCTGTCTTCCTTTACCACAACCTGCCATTCATCAGAGCTAAAGCATCCACCCATTTAAAGATATTTTTACAAGCTTAAGGAATGGTTTTAAAAAGAAAGGAGTCTCCCTAATTAAAAATCAGCCAAACAAAGGTGCTTGAACACTGATCAGCATCAAAGTTTTGTTCCCCACATGAAAATAATTCATGAATGTAAAAATGGATCCTACCTAAGGGGCAGGGAAAAGGGGAGCTTAGACAAAAAGCAAGGTATTAAAATTCATAAACAAGTTGTTTCATAATTAGGCATCTGTAATTTAACTATGCTGATATCACTCTCATTTTCATCTTTCCTTTATCTTAGGAGTCATAGATGTTCTCTGACCATGTAAAGAGGGAAGGACGAAGAGGAGAGAGGGACAGGAAGAGGGAAAAAGAAAGGGTGCAAGGACCGTCACCACATTTACTAATCACTAGGTGCACAAAAGCCCCACTGATCTAAAGGATTTTTTTAGTGCACAAAAGATGTGCACAAAAGCCCCACTCATCTGAAAGTAAAAGTCTCTTGGCAAGAGCAAGACATCATCAAGAACTCATTCAACACGATACCTGGCCTTCCTGGGAAGTGTGGGTGGGATATGATGAGAGAGTAATGGGCGGTGGAGTCACAGGAAGGCAGGTCTGGATTTGGGCTGGCTACTTAGCTGTACAATACCCTGCACAAGTTCTGCCAGGTCTCTGTGCCTTAGTTTCCTCATCTGTAAAAAAGGAACAGTAGTATCCACCCTACAGATTACGACAAAGATTAAAAGCAAGCACTGGAGGGGCCGGCCCGGTGGCGCACTGGATAAGTGCGCCGCTTGGGAAGCGCCGCGGCGCTCCCGCCCGAGGGTTCGGATCCCACATGTAGACCGGTTCCCGCTCACTGGCTGAGCGAGGCACGGTGGCAACGCCGAGGGTTGCAATCCCGTTGCCGGTCCCCGGTCCGGTACTGGGGCAACACTGAGGGTTGCGATCCGCTGCCAGACACGGAAAAAGACAAAAGACAAAAAAAAAAAGCAAGCACTGGTGAGGTGCTTATGATCATGAGCACAGTCCTTTCTAAGACAGTAATGGCCACAGGGATGAAGACGGAGACTTCACCCATGCAGGATTTCGAGCAGAGCTACCCATCTCCCACCTGATGACCCTACAGCCTTGGATCCACACCCAGGTGTTCAAAACGGGACTGGCATGCATGGGTTAGGTCAACAGGCTCCTTGGAGGTATAGCTCATTGCGGGAGTTGCGGAAGCACTGTAGGAGGAACTGTGGTTCTAATCTGCAAAACCCCAAAATGTGGAGGAATCGTCTAAAAGGTCTTGAAGAGCTTTAACCACAGATTAGCAAAAAATGCCCTTGTGTCCAAACTACTAAATGGCTAAGAGTTAGACACGGATTTTTTTTTTCTTTTTTTTTTTTTCCTATTCACCATACTGAATCACGTAAAGACCTTGGAAGAGAGGACAAAGATCCAGTCCTATTAAGATGCTATGGCTCTGCTGCTGCCCTCAGATGAAGACCTTTACCTTGGCACTGCTCACACGGCATCAGTGCAGCTTCCCGCACTTGCCCATCTCCCACATCAGACCCAGAACCCTTGTGAGTGGAAAGGGGAGCAGACAGCTCTGGGAAGGGGAACGGGAGACAGGGGACTGTGGGTGTCCCAGGTTCTGATCTTGCTTGGCCCTCAGAGCCCTGGGTGTGGCCTTGGCTAAGCCCCCCAATCCTCTCCCAAGTCACAGTTTCCTCCTAGCCCACTATGACTTTTCAGGGGAATTAAGCAGAATATGTGAATTTGTTTCCCAGAAAGTGCTTATGGAACATGGAAGTTCTAACTAAATTTCTCTATTCCTTTTCTTTTGTTTTAATGGCAGCACACCCTTGAATAATCAGATGCATCGATAGGGCACAGGTCTGCAGGATCCTTCTGTGAGTGATGAGGAAGAGGACTAGGTGTCTCCGACTCCTGTTGTCTTCTTTGGCTATAGGGAAAATTCTCTTCTCACCTTCTATGCTAGAGTATGTTCTACAAGGGCAAAGCACTCTGGAGCATCATCTCCTCCTGTTTTCTCTAACCAGGGTCGCTCTGAGCTAGAAGACTCACCCCCAGTCAAGCATACCTTTAGATACAAGTAAACATGACAAGGTTTTGTCTATTACGGAGGCCTCAGATTAACCACAAAATGGAGCTGTGGGCTAGAGAAAGGCTGACCATGACAGCTCTCACTTAAAGTGAAAATGGGAAAATCCATGACAGCGCTTGCTGAGGTCGTTGGAGAAGGGGTTCCTGAACTAAGTCAGGTATCAGACTAAAGGATCACTAAGCTCTCTCTTCACTCCTGAGATCCACACAGGCCCGCAGCATATCTCCATATTGGCTGCTTTCTCCCTCAATAGAAGCCCACAACTGCCCCTCAATTACCCACCCAGAGAGACAGCCTCTGCCTACACCTAATATTTCCTTAACATGGGTACTAAAAAAGTTGAGTCTCCTCAAAAATCAATCTTATAAGTGCATAGATTCTCGTTCATAGGTGATACTAATGAAGTAATCAGGTTGGGGAGGGTGACTTGATAGAAAAAGTTATCTGCTATAGTTTGCTTCAGTCTGTTAGTTCAAAAGTTTACTCATTTACTATAACCTTAAAGAATAACAAATAAAATCCTAGAAAAACTGTAAATTTGTTAGATTCTTTCCATTTTCTCAAAATATTAATCACTGATACAATTAACTACAGATTGGCCTAAACTGCTCTAAAGCTTTTCCAACCTGCTAATTAAATTTGCTCTCACTACCATAATAAAAATTCTGGGAAACCTTGGGCTTCTGGGCATACTATGCAGAATGAGAAAATGAAATCCATTCAGTCCTAATCTACTGCCCTACTTAATAAACAAAAAATGTTGAGAACATGCATTTAAGGAAATCTAAATGGCTTCATAATGTAGATATTGCAAAAGTCTTCCCACTATGCTTAATGATGGCTTCTAACAAGAGTTTAATGAGCTGTTATCCAATATCTTCCAGGCCTGGGGATGTTAGCTTCTCCTTCTTTAGTACAGAGGCTGCTTAGAAAAGCAGTCAGTATCATGATCCATACTGAATGGAACTGCTCTACTCTTATAGCCTATAATCCAAGTCACTCTATTAACAGGCAAAAAGAAGAAAAAAAAAAATCCCAGCTAGTTTCAAAACTCCCTCATTTTTCCATTACCTCGAGTGACAACCTTTTCCCACTACTTTATCTTTGCTTTAAGTACCAGGAGCTGAAAGATGCAATCAATTTAATACTTCTCTCTGCCGATTTACATTACTTATTAGGTTCAGCAGATCTTCTTTGCCACAAATCCTTCGTTTGCCCATTCATGTCTGCATACTTAACATAGATTTAATATTTCTAGACCAAAGATCATACATGGAGTTCTTCTTTGACTGGAGAACAGAAGAGGCAAAAGAGAGAAGGATGTCTGGAATTCCTTTGTTCTTGTAGACAACTCTGGATAACAATTCTCAATAAGAAAAGTTAGGGCCGAGCCCGTGGCACACTCTAATGCGGCGCTGGGAGCGCAGCAGCGCTCCCGCCGCGGGTTCAGATCCTATATAGGGATGACCGGTGCGCTCACAGTGCTCACTGGCTGAGCGCAGTGTGGCCGGTCTCAAAAAGGACAAAAAAAAAAAAAAAAAAAGAAAAGTTATAAAAAGCTTACATAGGCACCCTCACCTTCATAAAAACCATGACATGAATAACGAACCCAAAGTCAGCCACACAGAAACTAATTCAAGTCCTTTGAGGGCAAGAATCACACCTTCAACATCTCGTATAACTTCGTATAATGTATGCTATACGAAGTTATTACGGTACGATGTGCTAAATCCAGCCACAGATACAGTCTCAATACTAGATACAGTCTCAATACACAACTCCATGGAAGCACTAGGAGAAGAAAACCAAAGTGCTAAATAACTGAAGCAAAAAGAAAAAAAAAAAAAAAAAAAAAAGAAAAGTTATAAAAAGCTTACATAGGCACCCTCACCTTCATAAAAACCATGACATGAATAACGAACCCAAAGTCAGCCACACAGAAACTAATTCAAGTCCTTTGAGGGCAAGAATCACACCTTCAACATCTGAGCTCCTCCAGCAGCACCTGATAAAGATGTACCTGATTCCACTTAAAATCATCCCAGCCACACAGGCAGAAAGCCAGGAGTGCCCAGTCCCAACTCCCATTCCCACTGCATGCCTTCAGACCCCTGCAAAGCCAATGCCTTTGTTCCCCTAATCCTGAACATCTGAGAAGTGCTAAGCTTGGTGGGGGGCGGCAGTATAAAGTGGAAACTACCAGATTCCCACCACCACCACCCCTACCTCATCCATCAGACAGCAAAGGCACCACCTTCTGTGATAGAGCTCAACAAGCCTTTCCCCCCCCAAACCAAAGTTGTGAATAGCTGTTAGGTATAAATGATATTTAAGCCACACAGGCTTGGGGTGCACATGGGGGAAGGTGGGGGCGATGCTGGCCTGGGACCTAAACCATTCCAACCTCTGTTTTTATGAAATAATATATTCGACATTCCAAACACCTGCCAAGGTTTTAGAGTACACCCATTCATGAGTTGAGGGCAATGTATACAATGCTGAGCAAAGAGCACTGAGCAAGTACGGACATTCCTAAAGAAAGGCCTCAGTTTCACGGGAGGAAAATATTCTTTCCATGCAAAGCTGTAAATAAACCCTCCTCTGAGCTTTGAGCACTCATTGCCTCTACTTCTCCTCTGACAAAAGCTGTGGAGTGCCTCATCCCATGGCGTTGTTATCCTTCTCTTTTCTTAATGTCATGTGATTTTATAGTGTAGTGCAACAGAACCCTTAGTGTGTGTCATCTCATATTGCCCGGCATGGGACGTGTCACTGGCTGACCAAGGGAAAAGATGGAAACTTTGGCCAAATAACAAGCATGAAAACCCACAAAGACACAGCAAGACCTAACTTAGATGTTTCTTAATATTCAAACCTCCTCACCTTTCTCCCTCTCCGAAGGAAAGATGTGTACGTAAAACATTCTTCCACTTCATTAATGACACTGGACTGATGTGAACAAGACAGCAAGGAGGAGCATGAGACCCCAAATGATTTACAACGCAGCAGAACTCACCCAAACTATGGGTGTACAACATATCCCCTCACACACTCACTCACACTTACACTCTTGTTATTTAGCTGGTTTATTTATTCCAGCTAGAACCAGGGTCCACTTTGGTCATCTGAAAATATTTTATAAATCTCTTGATAAAATTCCTGTACCTATCAGGGCCAGCACTAGAGTGCAGTAGGACTGGTGTCTGGGGCACAAAATGTGCACAGGTGCTCCCTCACACGTGCACTGCCCCAGGAGAGAGAGGACCTCCTTAGTCTCTCCCTCCCCCTCCTTGCCAAGCCTCCCCATCTTCACGAAAACCAAACCACTCAGATGCTACACAGTCTAAGGCCCACGTGGGAAGTGGATTTTTACAGAATATCTCTTCCACGGGCCTCTCAGTGGCTGTGAGGTTGGAGAACCAAAAATTATAAACAGGGCACAGGTCCTAACCCACAAGTGGTTTATCCACTGTTTGGGCAAAGACGTGGATGTGGAGTAAATGAGGTCTTCTGAAACCACTGACAAAGTACAGAAAAACGATCATCGCTGACCAAATACCATCCCACAGCAGTGGAGCAACACGAGCACAAGAGCAACTGGGAGGCGAGAGCCCCCAGTGAGGGAGATTCTGGGAAACTTCACGGAAGAGTGAGTGGATGACAGTTAAGGAGAGGCCAGGAGGAGCAAGCCTCAGCAGTAACGTTTGCTCCAGCTGAATCTCGCCACACAGCATGCCAAACCCAGACTGCCAAGGACCCAAGTACACAGCAACATGCACCCAACTCTCAAACCACCGAGGAGGTATCTTAATTTCATTCTGATCATCCCAACAGTGCTCCAGAGTGCACAGCACCTCAGCAATATCACAGAAGACATCAATGGTCAGCCGAGCAGGAGGAAACTTACTGGGCTATCAGGTTGCCCGGATTCTAGGTGAGGGAACGCTTCCACTAGTTGCAAAGAATGATTTAAATGAATTTAAATTCATTCCCTATAATCAAGTTACATCGTGTTTCTCATAAGTACTTATATAAATAATTCACTTCGATAACAGCAAAAGCCACACCAGAAAAAGTCACTTAAAAGATAGGAGACTTAACACAAATCCTACCTGAATTTCCTGCTCTCAGTTCCTTCTCTAACCACTTTTATTCCTTTTTTCCCTGTCACTGAAACACTTTGCAAGCCTCCTATCCTGCATGTGCTGCCCCTCAGTCAGTTCTTTGAACTTGTGAACTGCAGCTACCTCCTAGGAGTCCACAGCTCACCCTTCTAGAACCAATCTTGGAGCCAGTCCCTAAGGGTAGGGCCCATTCAAAACAGGTCCACTGCTTCACGCATTGCAAATCTAGAACATCTATCTTCAGTCTCTAGCAGTGTTTTCTGAATGTCAGGGAGGGGGGCAGTGGAACCAGGCTAGGTCCCCAACAACCTCCTCTTCCACACAGAAACTCAGAGCTGGAAGGAAATTCAGAAGAGGAGGTCTGATCCGTGCTTTTTGCAATAAACAATGACACTTATAGGTACCCAATTTTCATGCAAATTCCACCTGATCATGAGGCTGGGCTGCCCCCATACCTCTTGATTATCCAGACCACCTGCTTCTCCAGCCTGGCTTCATAATGGGGAGGCACTGATGAGAGGCTTGCATTTATTCGAATATATTGGCAGAATTTGAGACTGTTGTTACAGGAGGTTGAAGAGCTGGCATATGAAAGTCCATGCCTTACACTTTTAAAAATGCACTATATATACCAAGCTTATTTATAAAAACAAAATCTTGGGGCCGGCCCGGTGGCGCACTGCTACAGTGCGCCGCTTGGGAAGCGCGGCAGTGCTCCCGCCGAGGGTTCGGATCCCACATACAGACCGGCCGCTCACTGGCTGAGCGAGGTGCGGGAGTAACACCGAGGGTTGCGATCCCGTTGCCGGTCCTGGTTCGGTATGGGCACGACACTGAGGGTTGCGATCCGTTGCCGGTCACGAAAAAAGACAAAAAGAGAAAGAAAAAAAAAAAAAATCTCAACTAGCTCACACTAAACCATTCACCAACCATTCACCTTCTATTTACTAGCTGAAGTAGGATCTGAACACCATCCCAATTATCATTTTTCTCTAATGACTACTTACTCCCTTCTTGCACATCTTCAGCGGCTCTTTATATTCTGAGGCTTTCTGCAAATTAGGGTAACAACAGAGCTCTCCAAAATAGAGTTGAGGTCACCCAAAGAAGCAGTATAAACTTTCCAGTGGGACCAAACTAGCTGAGGGTCTGAAGCAACCTGCCCTGCAGCGTTCAACATGAACTTCAGGGAGTCTGTGCTGAGGCCTGAGCGGTCCCCGGCATCACAATGGGTAGAAGTCACAGAAAGCTGTCGTCACTGTATGGCCTTCAACAAACCCAAAATCAAATTAATCCTACAAAACAAATTTCACTTCAAATGCCATCTGTTAGGCAGGCTTTGGCAGTTTTATCAATTGTCTATCCATAGAAATTGCTTTACTTAAGCACACCCAGAAGTTCATCCCTCCTGCTAATCACCCACCTCCAGCATCAGTGACTCTTCCAAAGAGGATTTTTCTTCTCAGTGAACAAGAAATATTTGTAGAGCTAAAGAAGCATTCTTTTGAGAAAATTACACACTCTCAAAACTCCATTTATAAGCAACTATGACATCAAGATCCCTCAAGCCTCAAACCCCACAGTGGTCACAACAGAATAGCCAGGGCTGGGGGGGCTGGGGCGGCAAATCTCAGGGGCAGTGATTTCAGCAGGTGACACCATACTACCTGGACAGTACCACCTGGGCAGGGCATGAAATTATGAAGAGGCAGTACCAGATATACTCTTCTGCATCTAAGCTTCTCTATCTCTCATTGTGAGAGGAAGAAAGCACTTGGTTCATTTTCTGCAACCTTGCTTAAAAACTGTGCTAAAGCTTCTTTGACACAGTTATTCAAAAGCTTCTAAAAGAAGTATCCACATACTACAAAATAATCCTATCATTTCAAATTCACTGAGGAAGAGAACAAAAATATATCCCTACATCCAATCTGGGAACAGTCTAAGAACCTAATAATATAATCTACTTAGCAACGCGTAAGGGGCCATTCAGAGGTCAAGAAATTAGAAGAGAAGCATCGTTCCAGGTTACCACCCCAGAAACAAAGCTAGTCTTTCTGGACCTGTGGATCTGACTAGTTTCCATCTGTCTCCATATTACAACGAATACCTTTTGGGGAAAAAAAGCCCAGGAAGTATTTCTAACAATATCAACCTTTTGTCTTCCCGTTTTGTACTGTAGGCTCTTCGCCTCCTGGTCTTTCATTTTTTCCTACCGTTTTTACTACTAAGCCCAACTCCCTAGTCTCAGCAGATGCTAAAAACCATCCAAGCACTTTGCATCTATCTGGAAATCCAGAATGGCAGCCTTCCTTCATAGATCTGCTGCCAAGGGCAGACGTATGCACAATGCAGCTGGGCCCTCCTCCCCAGGGGCCCGTGGGCACAGGCAGCTCAGGACCCTGCTGGCCAGCCTCTCAGCCCCAGCTTCTGCAGGCAGGGTGGCCAAGCTCACAGCCATGGGCTCCAACAACTGCAACCTCATTCACTTTATCCAAGTCCCTGCATTAGGACTTGCAAGAACAAATCAGAGGCAGCTCCACACTGAGACAGTCTGCAGAGCTTTTCTAAACAAATCTATGAGTGTATCAAGCAACCAGGAGTCCCTAAACATGCTGCCTCTGTTCCCATCCCACATGGATTCCGTGAAAAATGGCAGGAAGAAACAAGAGAAGCCTGGGTGCTTGTTTGTGACCAAGGCAAAGAAACAAAAAGTGACTTCTGTTTGATAATGAGATGAAACAGAAGCCCGGCTTCCGGAAGAGGGCCTGGCATTCCTGCACAACATTTTCCCACCCACCTGATCCCCCTGAACGGAAGGAAGATCTATGGGAGCACAGAGAGCCAGTGTTTGTTTCCTGCATGGGGATGAGAGGAGGAAAATGAAAACAAAACAGGAGAGGAGACTGGGTAGGAGAATAAAGTGGTATGCACACACACAAACACGTGTGCCCATACACGCACACAGCTAGTATTACCCGGAAAAGAGAATAGGCACATGCTCCAGCCTGGAGCAGATGGTTGGCTACCTTTACTGCGTGAGACCTGCAGTTCTCACGAATAAAAAGTACATCCCTCTTATCTCTTCAAGAAATGTGCCCACTCTGTAACCACTTTAACGCTCTCAAAAAAAAATTTTTTTTAAAGATAATATTTAATGTCAGTATCAAACAAGAATCCATTGATATTTCTTAAATTCTCCCAAATACCAAGCTGGCAAGCAGAATAAATTCAGAGAGTTTGATAACCAAATAGAGTTTACATGTAACTACAGAAGCCCCACTAGCATCTCAATACAGATGTAGGTACCTAACTAGATGTTCTCTAAAGATATGGCTTATCTGGACAGACACAGAATTTGAACAATTTGGATTAAATGAGCAAGAGCCACTCCTACGCTATGTCCTGGTACGTATGATAACTGAATTTTTGCAACAGAGAAAGACCATTTAAGATATGGCAGTAAACATATACAGTCAATCCAGCTTAATGCTCAGAATTTTAGATGGTCTCAGAACGCAGCTCTTAGTTTTTTTTTGTTTGTTTGTTTTTAAATAGCAGCAGCTGCTACCATTTACCAAGAGCCTACTATGTGTCAGGCAGCCTGGTAGATACATTCCAAGTACTGTCTTAACCATCCCTATTTCACTGATGGAAGGTGAGGCCTTCCACTCTTGTCCCAGCACCTAGGAACACCTGAGGACACTGATGGAATCACCTCAGTTCATCAACTGTTTTTAAACCTTTGCATCCAATGCCACTTGTCCACATGGGAATGTAGTTTTAAAAAAATTCATCCCATTTTATACAAAACTGTATATTCTTGCAAATAATGTTCCTATGTCATGGTGGTCCACAGGGGAAAACCATGCTCCCAGGTTCAGGGCCTCCTAAACACGCCTGAAGACCAGTCAAACAGAGACTGTGGCAGGCATGGGAGGATAGATTCTGCCAACACAAACTCCACAATACTGTCAGGGATGGATTTCATGGAATATTAGGGGTAAGGACCTGGCCAGCCCTGAGAACTACAAAATAGAAGCCAAGCTGAACCTGTAGGAGTGACAACATTATCTAGGTAGTCACCCTTCCCTGCCTAAGACTATCCCTTTTCCACTGGCCCCAGAAGCCCTTATTGCTCTTTGACTTGAAATGACAACGGTCCCCTCAAGCCCTCACACTTCCCCCAAGTTCCAAGGACAGCTCTGTTCCTCTGTCTATTCAAACAGTGACCAGGGCTCTGCAGTTAGTGGTGAACTACTTTTCCAAAGGCAGAAAAGCAAAGCCACGTGGAACTAGATAAAAGCCCAGCTCCTGTTATTATGTCAGCTCCAAGTCGCACGTTAGCCAGTGGCAGATACAGACTAGACACCCAGAACGGTCTAGATTTTGGATTTCCACCTGGGGTTCCTTCTTCCATATAAGATCTCTCAATTTCCTAAACTCAGATTCCTAAGTTATGCACAGTAATCAGTGTGCCATTTGATGAATTATGAAAATTTTAAGTGCTGTATACCTTGCCTGTATCTACTACATCAAAGGGGATAGAGAGAGAGAGAGCGAGAGAAAGGCCAAGTGACACATACACACACAGATCAGGAAGCACAAAAGCTTCAGCCAGCATCCCAGGCTGCAGCCACGACAGAAACTCTTGGGTAAGTTACTGATTTTCAGAGTTGGAGGAAATGTCAAAGGTGAGCTTCCTAGTTCAGAGAAAAGAAACGGAGGAACAGGTCAGACTGGTGACTTGGCGATGTCCGTGAGAAAGGCAGCACTGGGACCAGCTGTCTCTGCCCCATACCATGCCCAGAGACTGCGGTGCTGGTTGTGGAACCACAGGCGCTGGTTTAGAGGTGAACTTCTTCGAGGAAGGAGGCTTCTTGTCCTCAGAAGCTCTGACAATCGTCTGTGCACTTCAGTTTTTACTCACAATGTGATTTAAACAGCCCGCTTTGTTTAATTTTGCATGTGTCACAGAAAAATCCCATTTCCTGCCCACCAGCCTTCCTGGAACACCTTTGCTGTCTCTCACTACCTCCAAGTTAGGTGAACCTTCCAACCTAGGGTGGTGTTTGGAGACCTCACCTTTTACAGCCTGAGTCCCTGATTCACACCATATGCTAGGAAGTGGGGTATTTCCAAGTGATGGCTTCCAACTCCACCACTAGCCAAACGTAACTTTTGAACCACCCTATACACTTGAGTTGAGCAGTACAATCCAGGACAAGATTAGCCACGGGCCCACATGCTTCATGTCATCCCCATGCTAGTCAAGAAGGTCACATGGGTATACAAGGCATACATGCCAACAAGCCATTATAGAAATATTAGTGCAACAGAAGAAAGAGGCTTTTTAGGAGTAGGAAGAAACCAGAAGTATTGTAACAAGTAGGCTTAACTGGTGAGATATGAAGGGATTCTAGATATTTTCTGAATACCTAGAATGACAAAAATCATCTTATGAGATGTCATTCGGAAAGCTTTTCATTCTCTAAGATGAGATCCTTATTAAAAAACTAACCTCTGAAGGGGGCCTGGGGAGTGACACCGTAATTAGGCAACAATTAGCCCAGAACAAAGCCTTTCAGGAACAAGGCACATGCCCTAAGAGAGGGGGTAGACAAGAGATGTCCCAAAGAAACATAGACACAAACTGTTTCGCCACCTCAGTAACAAGGGTCGACGATCAGGGAGAACAGAATGCGATCCCATGCCTGACTATAAAAGGCATAGCAATGAGGCCCAGAGACACGTGACCCCCTTCTAAATAAAGATCACCCCCACTCTGGGAGCAGCTGACCAGAGCAGGGGACTTCCAGGGGAATGAGACTAGCTGGAGCCCACATGACTGCTGCCTTCTCCAGGAACCACCAGCCTCTCTCAAGACCCCATCTGAAAATGCAGGTGCGCATCAAGATCTATCTTAGCGGTGCAGAGAGCCAGCAGCCTGCAAGCCTGCAGGAATAACAGAAATGTCCAAGGTCTTCATGGGTAGCTTAAGTTTTTTAAAAAAAAAAAAAAGTTAAGACGAAACACTGCACATTACATGAGTGGAGTCTCACAGCACAGAAATGGTGCCCCCCACCTCCAAATCCAGCAGGTGATTTACCAGTGCTTAATAAGTCTTCCACCTTAACCTGGAGAGCCAGACAGAGCAACATGTAAGAACGTGTGTGAAAGGAAGCAATTTTACCCCACATGCCCTTGTGGGGAGCATTTGATAAACAAGAACACAAGAAAATGTAGGGAAAAAAATGTAGAATTGTCTTTTTTATACCGCCTGCTTTCATTTTAAGTCCCTGATTCCATCAGTGAGATGGCAGTAAAATGTTTTCCTTTGGTCAATAAAGGGAGCCATTTACTGCCTCTCATTCGAAGGTTCCAATCTGCTATTTTCCTGGTTTCTCATTTTGAAGGCAGTAGGAAATGCAACAAACTCCAGGACCGCTGTTCCCAGTCAATGTCCTTTTAATTGAAATAAGGCTGCCCCATCAGCTAAGCCAGCTTCCAGCATGGCCAGCTCACTGGCTGTCTTCGTGGATTTCTTGGCAAAGACCAGGCGATCAGGGCGATTTGAGCAGACCACAAACTGTTCATCCTGATGGGTTAAAAAGTACTGGGAGACTAAGTGTAGCTACCGGTAAGGTCTTAGGTTTTGGCTTTTGTTGATGGGGGGGGCGGGGCGGGTGTCTATACCTGAAATCAAATACCGGAAAGCCTCTATGGCAAGCAAACACCAGGCACCACTTAAACAAATTCATTGTGAAGTAGGAAAACCACAGGCACTCTGGAGAATTCACCTCTGCCGCTCCCAGCAAGGCTGGCCTTCAGCAACACTGCCTTACAAAGGGACGAACAGCCTCACAGACCATACTTCAACCTTTCAGATGATTTTCATACTTCTCCATCATCTTTAGCCTTGAATCATACTGACAGTGGCAGGAAAGAAAAGAGCTACTACTCAGGGTGGATCCTCTCTGCCAACTTAGAGTTGGAGACCATTTTAGTGACAGTGCTCCTCAGCAGCAATGACCCTGACTATGTAGGAAACATCCGCATTTCATAACCCTAACATCCCTTGGCTTGCCAAGGACAGCCGTTACACACGGGTCTCTGCTTAGGGGGAAAACGCATCTTCTTGACAATAAATCCTTCACTAAGCAGTTGCTGGGCTTGCCCCTGGGTTAATAATCATACACTGGAGGATACACCCAGAATTTACAGAGCTGTGCAAACAGTGCTCCCCACCAGTGCTGTGAGACAGGCTCCCAATGGAGTCTGAAAACTCCTAAAGTCCTCCGGTGGGAAGGGCAAGGCTGGAGCTCAGACCTGTGAGCAGCAGTGCTTAGCGCAGAAGAGCGGCACCAGGGTCAAGGACGCTGCAGGTGGGCAGGAGGCAGTGGCACACAGAGTGCCATGTCATGGAGCAGGAGGTGGACCAACAAGGAGCTTCACTGAGTGCCGAGGGCCTATCCCACAGGCACCCGCTATAGGACTTCAGGTAGGGGAGCATATCAGCCCCAAGTGTGTATTGGAAAGTTTTCTAGGGCCAAAGCAAGATGCTAGAGAGAGGCTATGTCACTGCATGGGCAGAGAGAAGGGTGGAGGAAGGCAGACGGAAGCAGCATTTGGGATGGAAAGGGCTTGGTGTCCAACTGGAGAAGGAACTGTCCAAAGGACACTCACATTTCTGACATGGGAGGTAGGGGAACAAGAGTGCTGCCTGTCCAAGAGAGAATACAGAAAAAACAACAAGCTAGAGTAAGGAGTCAGGGAAAACCATCGGATTCCAAAATGCCCATGGTCCTCTAGACATGATGAATACATGGGTCTAGAGCTCAAAGAGGTCCGGGCTGGTGAAGACACTTGGAAGCTAGATGGAGACAGGAGGACAATGAAGTACCAGTGGATGAAATGGGAACAAAGAAAGTACAAAGAGGACTGGGGGATCTCTGGCCATGCTATGGTCTGACTGTTTATGTCTCCCTGAATACATAAGTTGACACCTAATATCCCAGGTGATGGTGTGAGTAGGTGGGCCTCTGGGAGGAGCTTAGTCATTAGGGTAGAGCCCTCATAAATACGATCAGTGCCCTTATAAAAGGGGCCTGAGAGAGACCCCATCCGCTTCTGCCATATGAAGACACAGCAAAAAGGTGCCATCTATATGAACCAGGAAGTGGGCCCTCAACAGACACCAAATCTGCCACCTTGATCTTGCACTTCCCAGGCCCCACAACAGTGAGAAATAAATCTCTATTGTTTATAAGTGACCCAGCTTGTGGTATTTCGTTGTAACAGCCCAAACAGACTAAGACAGAAGACCACCAAATATTGAAGAAAGACTTGACTGAGGAAAAGCAGACAGAAAAGCAGCAGCAATAGGGGCAGGAAGAGGTCAGAAGAGGATGATGTGGGAAGGACATCAGTCATGTTCTCACTGAAAGGAAAAAGCCATACACAATTCTTTAAGAGTCAATCACTTTTTAGGAATAACTCAAGCCTGCATAAAATCTTCCCTCAAATCTAAGAGAATGGAGAAATACAGAAGTGTGTAGAGTCGTAGAGTGGTAATTCCCCTAGTGGGGCTGTCTGCTACGCTGCCAGCCACAGCAGAGCCATGACATGAAAGTTTAGAGTGTCAAGTAAAAACTGTGGATCAGCACTACACAACCCAATGTTTCTCCATCACATCAATAATTTCACACAGACCGTTAACGTTTCTCTCCAGATGTTCTCCCTACTTCTGTAGCCAGCTAACAGAAGAATACCAAATGGGATTCTTCTACACGTCTTTTCAAATGGCCATCTTAACGCTTATGTTGAACTAAAGGTAAACATTCTGTCTGGACTCAGTGCCCTTCACCTGGCTCCCCCAATAATTCCTGAGGGTTCTGGCTCGAGAGGTGCAGGGACACTGCAGCACCACAGTAGCCAGTCAGCCAGAGAGATGAGGAGGGGAAGAACTCCTGGCCTCAAAAGGAATGTGCTAAAGCAGCACCTGCCAATGGAAACAATGCCGGCCACGTCTGTCATTTCTAACTTTTTAGCAACTACATTAAAAAGTTTAAATAAATAAATAAATAAAATTAATTTTAAAAACACATTTTACTTAATCTATCTAAAATATTATATTTCAACATGTAATCAATATAAAAATTATTAGTGAAATATTTTACAGGGTTTTTCCCATACTGTGTCTTTGACATTCAGTATGTACTTTACATGTAAGGCAGGTCTGAATTCAGACAGGCCACAATTGAAGTATCTTTTGCTGCATGTGCCTGGTGGCTACCACACCAGACATCACAGGTCTAAAGGGAATCTATGCAAAGAGAAAGAGTTTGATTCAACTAGAACACCTCCAAGAAACACGCCCATGCCTAAGTTTTCAGGACAGAGTGAAAGGAAGACAACTTCCTCGAATGTGGTTATCAATTTTAAGTAAGTGCTCCATTGTGAAACCATGAAAAACATGAGCAGGACTGAAACACCTGGCCAAGGAGACGGCTGCTGGGCATGGCTTTCAGGAAGTGGGCATTCAGCCAACAGGCTCCCCCGACTACCGGCATCACGATCCAACTTCTAAGCCTCCATTACTTGTTCATGGTGCTTTCCCTTTTGCCTTTTAATCTTCCAGTAACTCCATGAGGAAGGCAGGTTCTACCTCACTTTGCAGATGAAGAAACCACAGGCCAGGCAATTTAAATTTCCTTCTCATTTCCAGTCACCACTCTGAGACTTGGACCCAGAACTCAGGCCTCACCCCGTCTCAGGCCTCTTCAACAAGCAGCTGGTCAGAAACAGCTGAAAACCCACAGCGAGACCAACGTGATATCTAGTGAATCGCTGAATAAGGGTCCACCTAATAACTTTTTAAATAGCACCTCCTTTTTGTACAGAGCTTATGAGTTTTCAAAAGACTTTCACACATATATGTGATTGCCATTAAGGGATAATATGGGACTGCCTTAGGAACATTCTAAAGATGCCCAACGATATCCTACGGGGGCGACCCCATCCAAGGCCACCACCAGGACCCTCCTTCATCACTGCACCCAACGTCTCTCCACTACCCTCCCTTGATGACACCTTTTACTTTCAAATAACAGAATGTCACCTTTACAATGTCAAGGCTATTTTAAAAATGTATTTTGTGATTTTCTCAAACCAGTGGGTAACCTAATGACAGGGGACAGTTTTAATCAATCACAAAAGTGACTAGCACAGTACCTTCCTCCAACTCTAGCCAACGGTGCTCCTTAACGTGGCCTGATCAGGTTCTCAGCTCTTCAAGACACTGGCTGCAGCCTGCCCTTACTAATCAGATATTCACACACACACTGACCCAATGACGCCTAGTGCAGAGGTGTGTGGCGGGCAGAGGGAGCACACCCTCTTTCCTGCGTCAGCCCTGCTTAAGGGGCACTGAAACAAGGGCTTCCTGTGAGGTCTGGCCTTTGTTTGTTTACTTCACACACTTCACGATTTAGGCAAGCCTACCAATTTGGGATTTCTTGGCTCTTCATGACTAGCTAGAGTACATGGGCTCCTTGGGTCTTTAACTGGGCCAACTGTTAAATAATAGCTATTTATAGCTAACACACTGACTTCCAAGCAGCGAGGGGAGCCTTCCTGGCCAATATACCTAAACGTTGCTGAATCCAACAATGCAAAGGCCCAGAGTCACATTTTAGCAGCAAACAACCTGGCTCTCAAGGTATTGATCACATTAAGGCAAGAGTTTGGTTATTCTCAAAGGAAAATAAGCTTACTGCAGATAAATATATGAGAAGCTTTAGAATACCACTGCCTGACCCCAAGAGCAATAAACATTTTTCAAAATTCCTTCACTAAGTGATTTCATAAGATTTTTACAACTATTCAGTAAATAGGTGTAGAAAAAAAGGAAATAGAAGCCCAGAGGGTTAAAAATGCACCCCACTACACAGCTACCTGCAAGTACAGCCCGAACCTCGAACTCCTGGAAACTGGTCCAGAGGTCTCTCACCTTGGCTAGGTGCTCTATCATAAACCAGGACACCTAAACATCATAATGTCGCCACTAAAACCAAGGACAACTTTCACAGGATGGAATTAGCTCTTTACTTTTTGTTTATTTAACCATATTCCAAGTACACTCATGCCAAGGAAGTCCTGCCATACCAGAAAATATCACAGAAGGGATGAAAGAGTTGACCCATCAGCAGCCCCCAGCTACCATGGCTTAGGGACCTTCAAGCACACCAGGTCACCTTTCTCATCAGGAATCCAAAGCTGAAGGTCAGCAAGCTCCCAGCCCAGAAGTGCAGTGGATTATTTCTACAATGTAGCATGCCATGCCACTGTCCTGCATTCCAGGAGTTGCCAGATGCAAAAGGAAAGTTAATCAAGACCCCCACTAGGAATCACTTCCACACAACAGGTGTACCATGTCCTAAATACAATAAAACCACACCCCGCCCCCATGCATTCAGAAGAAGAGAAAAGAAAGAAGCAGAAAGCAAGCAGCAGTCAGCATCATTCTTACTTTTCTGGCAGTGATTTGGGGTCCAGCAGCGGTAGTTGTACTCATTGTTGATGGTGGTCTTCTCGCACAGTGGCTTCTCTTCCATGGCTCCTGGACACAGGTCCCCACACTCCTTGGGGGGCTTGTTCCCCACAATGTAGTTATTGGACACCGCGTCCAGGATCAGGGACCAGTCCACAGTGGAGAGGTAACACAGGTCAGCATTTTTCTCAATCCTGATGGCCCCCCGAGTAATGTTCCTCAGGTTGTAAAGCCCAATATCCTTGAGATTGGTCATCTCGAAGATGACCAGGGCATAGTTGTAGAAGAGCTTCCAGCCACGGATGACCGTAAGGTTGGGGAAGAGGTCTCCAAGGCTCTCGAGGCCGGCCACGCGGAACAGCAGCAGGTATTCGGTGATGACCGTGAGCTTGGGGAAGCGGTAGCTGCGGTAGTCCTCGGCCTTGGAGATGAGCAGTATGTGGAGGTAGCCCTCAATCACCGTGCAGTTCTCCAGGCGCTTCAACTGTTGATAGTCGTTGCGGATGTCGATGCCCGGCCCACAGACTGAAGGGAGACAAGAGAGCAAAGGCAGGACAGGTCTCAGTTAGAAGGAAATAATTTTTAAAACTATGTTCCAGCCCATAATCTGGTCAGTTCTTAGGAAACCTATATCATCATTGAGGAAATAAGGCTCAATTCTTCACTGCAGACTCACTTGAGGTATGGGTAGCTGGCTATCTGAGTAGCTAGCTAGTTAGATATCATTCCTAAGTGTCTATACTGGGCCAGACACTGTGCAACTCATTCACCGATGGTGGGAAAAGACTGTCTCCATTAAATGTGCAAGCTAAAGCCTAGAGCCCAGGGTTGTATGCAAGGTCAGAGTTGCAACCCAGGCCTTCTTAACGGCACAGCTGTCAGGCTGCAAGCTCGCCATACCTTCTGCAGAGCACCAGCTCCCTATGCCTCAACAAAAGCTCAGAAGCCAAGTACCCACAACTTACTACTGCATCCAGCCTGAAGGACACCCAACAATAGTCTACACTGGAGAAGTCAGCAGGACCAGAAAAGTGGGGACTCAAAGAGACATGCTGCCATGTTTCCTGCCACCGCCTGACACAGGCAGGTGGCTTTGTGTACTCCCCCTATGCTGCATGAATGTAGACATAAAAACTACTTAACAGAAAGATAAAAAATGTGATTTTTTAATAAACAAAAGAGGCATACAATACCAACCTTAATACATATTTTATTAATCAATAAAGCATGCCTCCTATAGAAAGGGTAGGTAATAGATAGCAAAAAGTAAAAATAATCAAGGATCTCAACATCCAAAAAATAAATGTTAATACTACCTATACCAATGATCCTTTCTCTTTAGTTTAAGATGAATGAAATCATGTAATAATATAGTACTTATAAACATACTTCCTTCTCTTAATATGAACATTTTATCGAGTCAATAAATATCCTTCTACATCATTTTAAGGAGATAGTAACACTAGAGTACGAATATATACCATAATTTCTTTTTAACCAATCCCTTATTGTTGGACATTTAGATTATCCTCCTGTGTTGCACACTATAAACAACACCCCAGTAAACATTCTTGGCAGATATCCAAGACTATTTTCTTAAGATAAATCCCTACAAGTGGAATGGTTGGGCCACTGCATTTGAAGATTTTAAAATCTTTTGCTAAAATGGCCTAATACTGGAAGACTTTGTTTTATTTTTGAAATTCTAGGCATACACTGCAAAAACAAAAACAAGTAAACCTTGGTTACCATCCCTTCTTAGAATTTAAGAATCCCCAACCCCACTAATGAGGCTTTGCACACAGTGAAGTCTTCTTATTGATGTAACTCATTAATTTTTGAAGCACCCAACATGCATGACACCGTGAGAGATACAAAGAAGTAGCACCCTGCTCTCTGGGGAGGCTCTTGGTGAAGGCCAGGAGTTGAGACCCATGATAAGCAACTGTCATACGAGACAGGAGGTAGCCAGTTGTGTGCACAGTGCAAGCGCACTCCCATGTGAACTGAACTTAAGCATGACAGACGAGAGGTGGCACGGGAGTTTGGCTGGCTCTTGAAGAGTGAGTGGGATTTAAAACATAGTGTTCCAGAGGCCAGAGACAAGGCAGCAGATCTGATGGTCAGGGATGCAGAGCAGGCAGATGAGTCTGGTAGAGCCCATGTCATAAAGGACCATACATGAGGACAAGAACCTTCATCTCATAGGAATGAGGCCTCTCTCAAGGCTCTTGAATGGGAAAGAAGCCCAAGCAAGGCATTTTGGAGGACAGAATCAAAGCTGAGTAGAGAAGTCCTTCTGGGCATTACAGTCACAGGAGGGAAGTGAGCAGAGACAGTGGGAGGGGGAGCGGAGGGATCGAGAGGGGTCAAGAGGGGGCAGAACTTCAGAACCTAGAATGTGAAACCTCATTTGGTCCAACTTCCTTGTTTACTGATGGAAAAATGTCACCCCTAAGACAGAAGAGAATGGGAGCAACCAGCACCTAGAAACACCCATGTGCCAGATAGAGGCTGTGCTAGAAGCTTGTGATGGGTCATTTTGTTTCACCTCATGGTACTCCCAACAATGCCTCATGCCAGGTCACATCATCATTTTGAAGGCGAGGAAACAGAGTTGGAGAAATCAAGTCATTCACACAAGGTCACATACACAAGACACTGACCCCTTCACAGTAAAACTTGACACAAGGTTTGTCAATAGTCCAGCTCTCAGCACCCTCACCTCCTGCCTGCCTCCACCCACTTCAACTGAGATACTGTCCCCAAAGTGACACCAAACATCTTTCAGCAAAGCCCCCAACAACTGCCACAGCCAACAGCAGTCCCCTGCCTTCATGGTATCTGGCTGCTGCCTGCTCTAGGGTTCCCTGATGCCACACACCCATGGCTGCTCCCTCCTTCTTCCTGACCTCTAAATGCAGGTCACTGTCCACAGCCTTCTCCTTGCTCTGTCATCTCACCCAGACAAGTGGCCTCCTGTGCCACCCACTTGCTGGATGACTCCACGATGCATGTCACTGGCCCAGACGCCTCTGAGCTCTAGAGTAGTACACACATCTGCCTCCTCCACAACTCCCCTGCAACGTCCTTCCCCCTCATCATCCACCCTGCAAGCTTCCACATCATGGCCAATGACACTCCAATTCTCTGAATTGCTCATGTCAAAAATCAAAGTTCACTCCTCACCCTCTTCTCCCCTCACATCGCACATGTCCAGTCCAGCAACAAGTTCTCTGGGCTCCAGCTCCCAAGCCTGCAGGAAATCTTGTTGTTCTTTCCACAATTACGTTCCCCCTCCCCTTACTCCTTTTTGTGCCATTCACTGTTCCTCGACCCATTTTGCTTCCCTCTCAGGCCATGTCTACTTGCTTCATACCCCAGCTCTCCCCCTCCAATCACTCCCACCACAATGGCAGCTCCAGGAGGACAGGGAATTATTTTCTATTTAGTTCACAATTACATCTCCAGTGCCTAAAACAGTACCTGGAGCACGGTAGACACATCACATAACACGCGTGTAGAACAAACAAATCTCACCACGTGTGTATCTTCACTGTGCTAACTCTGATCTGAGCTGCTGTCATCTCCAGACTGAATCACCACCAACACTTTTCCCACAACCCCCCCCCCCCCAATGCCATCTCTGACCCAGCACCAGGCCGACAGACTCTACAGGAGCTCGTCCCCGCCTATTTCTCCCTCATCGTCTAGCATGTTCTTCTTGCTTAGCACACTGTGGCCACCACCCTCCAAAATGCCAAGCTCCCTCTGTCCTCATACCCCACTGCCTGGAACAAGTTCCCCTCTTCACATGGCTGTCCCTGTTCTCTCGTCACATGGGTCTCAATTCAAATGTCACCTCCTCAGAGCTTTGCCCAAACACCTGAGCTGCAACAGTTCCCCCATCTGTCCCCAACTCCTCCTCCCTCCCTCCTCCACCTCTCATTTCTCTATTTCATCTTCACCCAGCTTCAGGTCAGTGTTAATTAATGTCACTGAGTACTAAGGGTATTAAGTCTTTTATGGGAGGTGGGTGCTTTTGCTTTTTTCCTATGCCCAGCGTGAAAATTCGTATTCTTTCTACACCTTTAAAATTAAGTATATTAATTTGCTCTTAAACAATAAACAGAAGTTTTTACAGAGGAATACCTGAATTCAATCCATTATTGCATTCAACATGTGTTCAATCATGTTATAAAGTATTCGGTATCATTTCCGAAGTATTATTTGCTATCATTTCCAAAAGATCACAAAAATTCAGTACCCAGTGAAAGAGCGTGGTCACATAATTGAAGTGCGCTGAACTTTCAGACTACAATCAAAATGCAGACAGCAAGGAAGATCTGCTTCCATTCACCATCTGGCTCCCCTCCACGGCCAGCGCAGACCACTCAGTTAACGGAAGCCACGGTACAGAGCTGGATCTAGCACCCCCTTCAAATGAAAGAGCAGTCTCCACACTTGACACATTTTTCTGCATTTACAGAAGAAAAGAAAAAAAGTAGGAAGAAACTACCCACTTATTCCGGAAGAGAAGACAAGGCCTAAGCCACAAAGTGCGAGGCAGGGCCCGGGAACCAGCTGTTTTAGATTCTGTGACTGACAGTGTTGGTCTTTGGGGTGTTTTGTGATAGAAACAGAAAAAAATGAAAACCAAGCTGGACCATGAATGATAGCACAATGTTCAAAAGGCACAAGCCACAAATGGGAAAGAGAATGCAACATGCTTCATTTGTGCTGTGAAATGACACATAAATATCCAATACAGTGCACGAAGAAGAGACACACCCTTTGCTACTACTCATTGATGATTAAAAGCAAATTGCAAAATACCATTTCTCTCTTTTCAAAGCAATAGTTATTGGCATGATCCAAAAAAAAAAAAAAAAAAAACCCCAAAACCTTTGAAAGGTGAGATCCCAGACCAGCTAGTAAAGAATAATGGAAGCGTATGGAAATGAAGGCAAGCAGGGAGAAAGGACGGAGCTGGAAGGTGGGTACAGTGGGCCTTGGCAGCAGTCACCCAAGCCAATGACAGCAGAACCAAAACAGATGGAGTCCACCCATGCACAGGAGTGCTGGAAGGCATGGGGGGAGATGGGAGGGGTGATCGGCAGCCTGGTACTTGGGGTAAAATTCACTTCCCCTAAGATACCATTTTAAATAAAGCCTTTCTAATTGAAAGTAACTCTATTCCCTTGGGCCGGCCCGGTGGCGCACTGCTACAGTGCGCCGCTTGGGAAGTGCGGCGGCACTCCCACCGAGGGTTCGGATCCCATATACAGACCGGTTCCCGCTCACTGGCTGAGCGAGGTGTGGGAGCAACACCGTGGGTTGCGATCCCGTTGCCGGTCCCGGTCCGGTACGGGCGCGACACTGAGGGTTGCGATCCGTTGCCGGTCACGAAAAAAAACAAAAATGAAAAAAAAAAAAAAAGAAAGTAATTCTATTCCCAAAAAACTCCTAGGTATTTTTATAAAAGACCAAGAGGCAGAATTTCTGCTCTAAGAACTTAAGTGAATGGTATAAACAAGCTATACATATTTGGGAAATAAATCCCTAAGAAGTGCTAATATGAAAAGGGCTAATGAACAGCATTTGGCTGAGAAAATCTTCCAAAGCTACGTTACCTAAGTATTTGGAAGACGATACAAGAAACACAATTACATGGTTATTAAATGTTCTACATCAGACACAACTTTGGGGTCCTAGAAAAAGAAAAATGGGATCTGGGTCTGCATCCTGAATGCCATTTATTGGCTCCTGCCCTTAAGTGGACATGTCCCATCTCTAAGGCTCATTTTACTGACCTACAAAATGGGCTGCTACTACCTACTCCACAGAAGCTGTCAAAAGGATCAGATGAATGTTTTTGTGTTACCATCCACAGTAACTAGCTTTAGGTGATGTCACTACATACATTAAAGATTAATGAAAATATCTATCCATTTTGTTGCACCAATCTAAATATTACTAATGTACCAAAGGGGAGGAAAGTTACAAAATAACTGACTACCATTCTGTCAACAATTCCATTAAAGAATATCATAAGTAGTTATCCACTTGTTTTCAACTTCAATCAACTCTTCCTTAAAAATATGTGATAGTTTTAGTGATATCAGAAAGCATAATTAACACTTTTACTATATGTATACAGGCAAATAATGTAGGTAAAACATTAGTGAGCCAACTGCCATCTCTACTTCTAGTGGTTAAATGCAATGTAACAAAATCTTTGGGTTAATATAAGAAGCTTATTTTGTCTCAGTCAGTGGCTCACTACAATAATTCTTTACTTCTCTTAAAATGGATTTTCTGGAACCAATAACTTAGCACAACAAAAATGTATCTCTAGACACTACCACTCTAAAAGTAGAAATGATTTACTAGTAACTGGATTTTGCACAAGAGGAAGACAGTAACCACCCCTCCAGCAAACTAAATGAACTAAAAGTTTTAAATACATCAATGGTCAGGACTCTGGGAAGGCAGAGAAGGGGACCCAGGACTCCCTGTCTCTGAGGAGGTCAAGAGGAGGGGGTCTCTGAAGAGGGTAGGAAGGATGGATGAGAAGGGTCTTCCGAGGAAGGGCAAGGGGGAGGGTGCCCTGGCCAGAGGGAGGGGCACACACTGCGGAGGGAACTGGAGCTGACTTGCCTGGTGGCAGTTCAGGGGAACCCCGGGGTACAGCACATGTGGCAGGGAGAGGAACAAGAGCACAGCAAGATGGATGCTAGAAAGTGAACTGAGACAAGTGCTTAGGAGGCCAACTTCAGGGTGTACACTCCTCAGCATGTGTCAGAACCACTCAGAGAGCTTGTTAAAACATAAAGTGGTGAGGCCAGAAAATTTGTGTTTCTGATAAGTGCCCAGGTGATGCTGATCCTGCTGGTCTAGGAACCACCCTGAGAGACCCACTGCCCTAGGAAACAATCCCTTAACCCCTTCACTTGTCACTGCCCTCCACATCCACCTACATCTGCAATGTGATGCCAGTCAAGCCTATGCACTTGCATTTCTCAATCTGACCTTCACGCTACCAGAAAACCTCCAAGCAGTGCATGGAAGAAAAATGGGGTGGAGACAGTCTCCTTAGTACCACATGATCCTCCCACAGCTGCCAAAACTGCAGCCCTTGACCCTGCGCCCTTCAAGGTCTTGAGCACACCTCACTGAGCTCAGGGAAGAGGTAGCGTGGATTTCTTTAGGCCTCATCCTGCAATAGACTGCAACTAACCAAAACCTCAGAGATCGAGAGGGAGAGAAAAAAGACAATGTTATGATAACAAACACTACTGATACTGCAGAGTTTGTTATAGTAGAATTTTCTGTGTAAGTGTAAACATACACAATTCATGTTAAGCCTTTTATCTTCATGTGTCAATGAGAATGTGTTTATACTGTATATGCACATTTCTATTTCACACAGACAGCAGTCCCCACCACCTGACACATTCAGTAACTGAAGGCAATCATAAGAATGTAAGGGATATCCAGTACACAGGTGACTTTGAGAACAGAAACTAAAAACTAAGTGTAATCTGAATGTGCAAATTGTTCTTTACTGCCCCACATAAGAGTCACCTCTGTCATGCATATAAACAATTTTAAAATGCATGCACACATAAAATGCCATCCTGAAGGCTTGGAACATTAAAACAGTGTCACAATGTAGTAAAAAACTTACAAAGATGAGTGAGATGTTTATATTTTGCCATTCCAGTAAAGACATGGAAACTTTACCGGGAATTAATTCAAAGACTGCAGGGTACGCAAGCCCCAGTGTCCCCTCCACTTAAAGCCTCTGCAGCCAAACAGACTGGTGCAAATAAAACTTTATTTGCTTTAACTGAGGAGCAACAACTGTTTTCCTCAATCTTCATAAAAACATTACCCACTCTGACAGTTACTCCAAATGCCTTTCTGATCTTAAAATATCCAAAAGTACAACATTCTAAGTCTCTGTCTTTTAAAAACGTCCTTATAGGAGCCTACAATTCTAATTATTCACAGTTTCCGTGGATGGTCAAATTTTGATGAAGCAGCACATAGGGGCTGGATTCCCTTGGTTACACTCCCACCTACTAGCACACACTCTAGGGGTCCTCTCTGAGAGCCAGAGCTTCACCTCATTGTGAGGTTTCCCAGGGTGCAGACTGTCGAGTCACACACCCTCACCACCACCGAGGAGCCACCATGCAGAACAGACTGCACCCTGACCCTACAAACAGTAAGCTGCACAGCCAGAGGATGGCACTGTGGGGCCCTGGGGGAGCTTTGAGGTGCAGCCAAGTTGAGCAAGGCCTTCAGAGCAAGCGCCCTGCAAAAACACACTCCTTCTGCCTTCCTTTCCCCCCTTCATGATTTTTGATTTTCTGCTCAGAACCAGGCAACTGTTCTAAGTAAAAGTCAGCCCTGTGTCCCCCGTCCTCTTACTAGCTCCGTTTTATAGAACATGTTACATCATTCCAGTTACATTTCACACCCTCATTTCAAAAGCATTTTACTTTGCCCTATGATGCTCCAGTTTCCCTTAAGTGACCTGTACTCTTTTCAATTAGCCCTTTATCTTAATCAAGCTAATAATCAGTGTAGAAGTCCCACTCATCTGTTCCCCCTACCCTGTGATGTGATTCTTCACAGATGTGGTGTTAAAGTAGCCCCCTGGATTACCAGGGCTTTGCTGGAGAGGAAGGGCACCAGGCTAATACTCAGGTAACTCTGGGTTCCATCACGAACTACCCACCACATGGCCTGAGGTCAGTCATTACATCTCTCTGTGCCTCAGTTTCCTCATGATTCAGATGGAGGTTTGGGACTAAATGTATTCATTCTTCCAGCAAATATTTATAAAATGCCTACCATGTGCTAAGTGCTTCCCAGGTGCTGGAAAGTCAGCAGTGAACAAAACCAACATGTTCCTGCCTTCCTGGAGCAGCCAGCCCTGATGGACCCTGCATCCCATCTCACTCCATGTCCAATGGCCTGGAGTGGCACTGACACAGAGGCAATGCCATGGGCTTGATGCACATGCACTAATGAATCATTCCGTAACTACTATGAGAGCTGCCATACGAAACATGACAGGACATCGGATCTCAGATACCCAGAGAGGGCATCACCCTGAGGCAATCAAGCACTAACTGAAAGCTATATAGGCAGGAGCTCAGAGGAAGAACTACTGTGCAGGTGGGCTGCTGAGGTCAGAGGGACTGCATGGAGCTGGCCTCTAGGAGGGCAGGGATCTACACCACTGAGAAGAAAGGGAAGGGACGAGCCTTAGGGAGTGCAGGAAGGGGCAAGGCAAGCCAGGCCAGGGGGTACTAAAGGCAGGCCTGGGACAGAAGGTGCTCAAAAGGCCAAGGGGACAACCTCAGCTGGATGCAAAGCCTCGGTGCCCACAAAGCAATGGAAAGGAGTGGCCACTGACAGGTGTGTGGCATGAACATGATGCAAATACAGAGTGTGGGAATGGTCATTCTGACAGTGGTCAGCAACCAAACAAAATATAGGGGATGCACACCCAGTATTATTCAAAACAGTCAAAAGATGAGGGGCCGGCCCATGGCTCACTTGGGAGAGTGCGGTGCTGATAACACCAAGGCCACGGGTTCGGATCCCATATAGGGATGGCCGGTTAGCTCACTTGGGAGAGTGTGGTGCTGACAAAACAGTCAAAAGATGGAAAGAACCCAAGTGTACATCAGCAGACAAACAAAATGTGGTGTATCCATATGATAAAATATTAATCAGCCTTAAAAAGGAAGCAAAATCTGACACTTGATATGACGTGGATGAACCTTGAGGACATTATGCTAAGTGAAATAAGCCAGCCACAAAAGGATAAAAACCATATGATTCCACTCATATAAAGCACCTAGAGTAGTCGAATTCAGAGAGAAAGAAAATAGAATGGTGGTTACCAGAGCCTGAGGGAAAGAGGGAATGTGAGGTCAGTGTAGAGATTTAATGGGCACAGAGTTTCAGTCTTGCAAAATGAAAAGAGTTCTAGAGATTGGTTATAGAACAATGTGAATATACTCATAAACTGTACAGTTAAAGTGGTTAAGAAGGTAAATTTTAAGTTATATGTATTTTACCACAATAAAGTATAGAGGAAAGCGTTTGCTGCATTTTAACCTGCCGTCATGTGGGTCACACTAGTGTAAACACACAGTTGAAGGCTGGCTGTGCAGCCCATCCACCACTGAGAACTGAGGACAGCCCAGCTGGAAAGAAGGCAGGTTCAGCCACAGCTCTGCCACAGACAGAGCACACACAGGCCAGGCATTTAAAAACAGCACCCAAGCCAGGTGTGGCTGTGGGCCTACACCCAGCACCTCCAGAAATGTCCAGACACAAAGAGGGGGCCGCAGCAGGAGTCCACGCATCCTTACAGGCAGGCAGCAGTGGGGAAGGTGGGCAGCAGCAGTGGGGAAGGTGGGCAGAAGCTGAACCACCTGCAACCAATCGTCTTTGCAACCTTCACTGTGGCAGCACCACACCCTATTTCACCAATTTTTTTAACGCTGGGTGTTTGTGGGTGTTTTCTTTTACTATTTTTAATTGACACACAATAATTGTACATATTTATGAAGTACTAAGTGATATTTCAACACATGTATAAAATGTTTAATGATCAAATCAGGGTAATTAGCATATCCATCACCTCAAACATTTATCATTTCTTTGTGCTGGGAACATTCAAAACCTCTCTTCTAGGGCTGGCCCATTAGCTCAATTGGTTAGAGCACTGTGCTGTAACACCAAGGTCAGGGTTTGAATCTCATATTGGCCAGCTGACAAAAAAAGGGAAAAAAAGAGAAAACCTCTCTTCTAGCTATTAGAACATACACAATAAACTGTTAATTATAGTCACCCTACAGTGCTATGGAATACTAGAACTTCTTCCTCTTATCTAGCTTTAATTTTGTATCCATTACCAACCTCTCTCTATCCCACTCCCACTCCCTTTCCAATCCTCTAGCAACCACTATTCTACTATCTCTATGCAACCAACTTTCTTAGTTTCCACATATGAGTGAGGACATGCAGTATTTCTCTTTCTGTGCCTGGCTCATTGCACTTAATGTTCTCCAAGCTCATCCATATTGCCGCAAGTGACAGAATTTCACTCTTTTTTATAGGTAAATACTGTTCCATTATGTATATATACCACATTTTCTTCATCCAATCATCTGCTGATGGACACTTACATTGATTCCATATCGTGACTATTGTAAATAGAGCTGCAATAAACATGGGAGTGCAGATATCTCTTCGACATACTGCTTTCCTTTCCTTTGGATATATACCCAGTAGTGGGATTGCTAGATCATATGGTAGTTCTATTTTTAGTTTTTTGAGGAAGCTACATACTGTTTTTCAAAATGGTTGTACTAATTTACATTCCCACCAGCAGTGTACAAGGGTTCCCTAAAGCCAGCACATCTCTATCTCAACACAGCTCCTGCCTTGTAAAATGTGGTGGAGCAAAACAAGGAGGGTCAATCCTGGCTCCAGCCTGTCCTGAAGCCAAGCCATCCCTTTAGGGATCATGCCCACTCTTACAAAGGCCTTTGTATCTTCTACAACTTCTGCATTTACTATTCTGCTCTAACACCTCCAAATTCATCTCTCCCTACAAAGGGGGAGTATTTTTTCCACTTTATGCTGATCCATCCATCTGAAGGCCAGTCTGCATCCCTGACTCCTTCACTGAGGCATGCTGCAATTTTTACCATCACCAGATACCCTTGGCATTTAGGATTTCTCCATCTGCACCACAGAAGCCTCTGCTCACCAGTCCAGACAGTAACCCATGGAAGCCACTCCCAGCATCCTGCCAGGAGAGGATGTCTAAAACCAGTGCCCTTCCAGGTCTTGGCTCCCAAAAAAGGATCATCTAAATACTCTTCTCCCAAGCAGCTCAATCCTGCTCTGCTCCAGATAACATCCAATCATAGCTAACCTCCAAGCCACCTGGTAGTAACAGTCCATTACCTGCACTCCAGCAGTGTTATCAACCAAAGGCAGAAATAGAAGAAAAACACTGCTGCAAACAGAAACCCTAAACCATCACAAACCACACAGTAACTCTGGATTTAGAGATGTGTCTTTTTTCTTTCTTGGCATAAGAATTTTTTTTTAAGTGGTAGACTGCAGGAATACATACTTTGTCTACGGTGCCCTGCTGGTTAACAAGGTGAAGAAATATGAACTCATTTGAGTAGCTTGGTAAACGTGCAATTCACCTTCCAAAGTGTTGAGTAATGAATAGCCCAAGGAAGGTCTCTAGTGGAGGGCCAGAAGGCTCTTGAGTCCTGTATGTCTCAACATTTTTATCAATTACTTGAACAATTAGATAAAATGTTTATCTAATTCAAGGATGACAAGTTTCCAGGAGAGATGGCAAATACATTGGATGACAGAGTCAAGAGCTAAAAAGATCAACAGATTGGAACTGCAATAGAGAGGAAATAATGCTATTTGGACACTTGGGTGCAAAAAAAGAAATGCACAAATGTAGGAGGTGTGAAAAAGACTTAGGAGATTTAATTGGATATAATCTCTGTATGTGATGATGAGGTGTTGTGTCTGCCAAAAAAAAAAAAAAAAAAAAAAAAGGCAGGCGATCTTAGACCATTCCTAAGAGAGACTTCATAGAGTAAGGGGCCAGAGAAGAGGCCCCCAAAACTGGGTTTGTTTCTGTCTCCACATTTTAAAAGTCAGGAAAGCCAAAGGGAGAGCATCCAAGTGACAGCCAGGAAGGAAGAGGGACCAGAAATCCCGTCTACTGGGGAACGACTAAAGAAACAAGCAGGCGAGGGTCCCCAGGGAGGAGGGCAGGCAGGGCTCTATGTGACCCTGTTGGGGGAGGGGGACACAGACCTTGGACCAAAACAGAGTGAAATATTTGGGTTCCATATTAGAACACACAACTGGATATATCTGAAATCAGACTGGACTGCCTACACAGGTAATAAAGATTTCTGTGGAGGTGCCCATTTCTGAGATTTTATAAGCCTAACTTGATTTACTACTGATAACTCTTTGGGGGTATTATTTGCCCTGTTTTACAGCTAAGGAAAATGAGGGTCAAAAATGACGCAATGACCCACCTGGGATCCCTCAGTTATTAGGGGACAGTGTTGGGCTTAAATCTGGACAACTTCACACAACTCTGGAATAGAAAATGCTTCTTCAGAAGTATCTCTCAAAACTGATGAGGCTGCAACCACAAGGTGCAAATCACCAAAAGAGGGGTTCTCTCATGCACTGGGCACTCTGACCAAGGTGGGTACCTCATCTAAGGCTCCGAGGGTGGAAACCTCTCTCAACCCTCATGCCTCAAAGAAAGGCAACAAAGGAAGCTTATGAAAAGCTTTACAGAGCTTTACTTTACATTTCATAACGCACATGTAAATAGTCCCACTGACATGGTACAGAAAATTCTATTGTTTCAAACCTTACAGTCCACTGAAAAGCATGTACCGTTTCCACAAGTTAATCACGCCACAGAATGTCAAATTCTTGTTTTTGTTCACAACTCATGGGGAAAAAAATTAAGACAGAAAACACAGTCTAATCCAACTACAAGAACTCTTCCTGCACACACGATGTTCTCCTTGGAGGACAGAGATGGATCTCACAAATTTAGAACACGATACCTCAACTTCATCAGGCAACTGCCGCATGTCACTCCCCGTTTCTATTAAATTGCATTCCCTTCCTTATCTCAACTCTCAAATAGATAACCTTTTCTTCCTTGCTTAGACACAGCTCCAACTTTCCTCTGCAAGTCACGGGGAAGTCAGCCTCCTCGACCTTGACACACACATTCTTTATGTGATGCTGATATTCAGATCACACACCAAAAAATCTACATGTTATTCCATGGCAATTGAGAACTTCGTTTTTTTTGCTGTTCCAGTTGAGAACAACATCATTCTCAAGTTTATGGAGAACTCTGACAAGTGTGAGCAACCCTGGCCTTTAAGGCAAACCACTTAGTGAGGTGTTAGGGGCCAACCCGAGTCCGGCCAGCTCCTCTCACCAGGCCTTGCAGTCAAGAGGGCTCGGGGATGCTGGGCCAGGAGCACCGCAGGCTGAGGTCCCCCAAAAAAGCTAGGCTGCCACAACGACATAGCTCTAGGAAGGCGGCAGACTTCATGAAGCCACATAGCAGAACAACCGGGGGTGTCCAAGCCTACCCAAGGCTTGTTCTCACTGTGAAGGGTGACAGGCAGGCCCACTTGATGGACTGTCAAGGAGCATTAAAGACCCTGGCGTGGAACAGGTACACGAGAATAAGTGGTGGAGGGGGGTCTTTGAGGAGATACCTCACCCCCTAAGAACCCACCAATTTCATTTCCCTGCACCCTTACAGCCCAGCACAGACTGCATTAATTTGCTTAAAAGTCAAGGCATGGTACACCATGTAGACAAGAACAATTATGCTAAAAATAAAAAAAATACCCGGAGACATAAAAGTGTGTCAACTAAGTACAAAGGGAAAATGCAAATGCTCCCTGGTACCAGATAATGGACACGTTTCCAAATGATGACCAGAAATAAGACAGGTGCTGCTAAGGGGCCCATCATAAGCACACAGGGAGTTGAAATAGCCTTGAAGAATTCTACCCTCAACAGTAAGGAAACACAAAAAACAGAAGATGCTCCTTGGGAGGTAAAGATGGCCCAAAAAGCAGGCAGGCCCTGCGCTCAGAGCACCAGGGAGAGCAGAACCCAGACCCACTAAGCATCTGTGCACGTCCTCTACATTCTGCAGCAGGGAGGCAGGGCTTGCTGGACAGCAGCCACGCTCACCTGCTATGTGGACCACTCTTCCCAGGGACCTGCCCTGTAACAAAGCTCAAAGTACAGGATTATAGTCATCCTGTAAAGGAGAAAAACCTAAACAAAAGCCTCAAATCCCTACAATAGGGTAGGGACCCCTCCCTCTACATGGAGGTGGCACTGCTCATAGGCAGAGTCAATGCTCACCTGCCCATGGCCAACACCACCTCTACACCTGCTGCCTTCCACTCATCTTAGAGCCAGCCTCTGAGGCTTAAGGGGTCTCCCAGCCGCAGCATGGCAGCCCATAGTTGTGGGATGGCAAGTCAGGGGACAGCAAGGAAAGGCTGGAGGTGGGGGAGTGGGCCTGCTCCCCCACATCCCTGGGTTAGGGAACACACTGAGCATGCTCCACCAGCCCCTCACACTTTCTAGCCAACACCTTGGGTAAAGGACACAAGGGACAAAGGGACATGGAACAAAGCATTGGCAAAATGCAACCACCCTGGAGACTAAAGAGCCAGGGTCCCACACTGCTCCACCACTCATGCATCCCACCCAGGTCCACCCTAGTATGGAGGGGGGGTTACTTCTCCCTTCCCCAACGCCCTCCCCATAAATGTCCCCATACCATCAAGCAGTTCTCACCAATGTATTAGATGGAAAACAAAAGACTCGCACTAATTCCATTTTTAAAAGCTGGGGCTCATGATCAAAGACATATCTCAGGTAGGTGTTATGGGAAAAAGCTTTTAGAGAAAGGCTTTGAGTCTTTAAGGGTAGATCCCTATTTTGCCTCTGTTTTTATCAGAGCTTGATACTAAATAGATGTTTCCCAAATGTTGCTGGCGAGTCTGGTTCTCACCATCTTCTTATGCTAAGGTTCCCTGGGTATGGTAAATACACTTCCCACAACTACAGAAATGCGAAGTAAAATACAGATAGATGCTCCTCAACTTACAATGGGGTTATGTCCTGATAAAGCCATTGTAAGTTGGGGACCTTTTGTATCTTTAACTTACCAGATTTTCAAAAAATTGACAAACCTACTAACACCAAGTTTGAATGAGGAGGGGGCAACGAGGACTCTCCATTTTGGAGAGCAACATCTATCCAAAAATCAGAATCTCTGTAACTCTGACCCAGTAACTCTTCTTCAAGAGATCCAAGCCTCATTAAACACAGCACATAGATTTATGTAAAGGTATTCCCTAGAATCTGATTTATAAAATCAAAAACCAGGATAAATGTCCATCTTTTAAAGAAACTGCAAGGTCTCTTTACAGTGATCAATACACAGCAATTAAAAAGAACAGAACATCAGTATATAACTGATTTATTAAAGCCCTTACCAGTAAAGAAGCACAACACACACTACCTCAGCCAGGTGAGTTTACATTGCTGATGACAAGCCATGCTGACATTATGTACCCTTGATATGATGACACAGGAGGGCATTTCAGGTCTGAGTCTTCCTCCCTAAAACCCATAATCTCAGTATAACCATTAAAAAAAAAAAATCTGACAAACCAAGAGACATCCTGCAAAAAACCTGACCAGTGTTCTTTACAACCATCATGGTCCCCAAGGACGAGGCAAGCCTGAGACCACCATCACAGACCAGAGGCAGCTAAGGAAGACAGGATGTCTAAATTTAACGTGGTGTCCTGCATGGAATCCTGGACCAGGAAAGGAACACCGGGCAAAAACTGTGTTGAGTTTAGTCCATTAATAGTCATGGGCTACCGCTGGATCCTTAGTGGCAAATTTATCATGGTAATATAAGATGTTAACAAGACAAGAAACTGTTAAGGGGTATATGGGAACTGTCTACTATCCACTACTGTAAACCTAAAACTACTCTAAAAGAAATGTTTGGGAGAGAGAGAGAAAAAGAGCCTCAGGATAATACAGATCCTATTTATGTTAAAAAACAAAACTACCTGAGGGAGATGGAAGAGATTGGATAAGGGGCATATAGAATAAGTATGATTTATAACAATGAATATGCTAATAATAAATTTAAAAAATGACTCATAGCTCTGTGGCTTACTTTTCCCTTCACACTCAGAGACACACCCCCACCCCTGTTTACACAGGTGCACACGAACATGTGAAAAAACACATGGAAGGAGGCATGCTGACCTGTGACCTGCCAGTAGAACCTTCTGGGAGGGGAAGTGAACCCAGAGCAGCAGGGAGAGGAAGGATAAGCGATTGCCTTCTACTCTGTGATTCTGTATTGTTTTAATTTTCACAAGGAGCATACGTTCCTGTATTACTTGGATACTCAAAATCACTTTAAAAACAAAGATCACTCTGCTATTGGAAGAGATATTAAATCCAAAAAATCACAAACTGCAAATTTGTGTTTAAAAAACAACCAGGACATAACATGTTTGCTATGCACAGGGAGCAGGAGCAAAGCTCACCTTTGGGAAGCAGGGTGGGAGGAGGAAGAGTCAAAGGAGAGAAGAGTAGGAGGGTGCTTGGTACTTTTACTCCTTACCTTTTTTTTTTTTTTTTTTTTTTTTTTTTTTTTTTTTTTTCTT
>NW_007726186.1:639783-656920 GCF_000696425.1 Galeopterus variegatus | reverse complement strand
TTTTTTTTTTTTTTTTTTTTTTTTTTTTTGTCTTTTGTCTTTTTTCCGTGTCCGGCAACGGATCGCAACCCTCAGTGTTGCCCCCGTACCGGACCGGGGACCGGCAACGGGATTGCAAACCTCGGTGTTGCTCCCACGCCTCGCTCAGCCAGTGAGCGGGAGCCGGTCTGTATGTGGGATCCGAACCCTCGGACGGGAGCGCCGCCGCCGCGCTTCCCAAGCGGCGCACCATCCAGTGCGCCACCGGGCTGGCCCTACTCCTTACCTTCTGTTTAAGTGTTTTACCATAAGCATGTAGGATTTTTTTGTTTTTATAATCATCATCATCAAAATGATCATAAATCCTCAAAGTTCATTCCTTGTTTGCTCTATCTCCTTGACCCCAAACAAAGTCCAAAGGGACCTACAAACATTTTGGAATTCTGCTTCTAGGGCCATGCTGGAACAGGGCCCCCCTCCTCTGTCCCCAGCCAGGTCTGTGGTCATGAGGGGGTGGATAGAGGATGGTGTGAGGGGGTAGCCGCCCTGAGAGGTGGCCCCTACCCTCACTCACACTATTGGCTGGAACGATGGTAACAGCATCTCTCTATTGAACAGGATGTTTTCAGTATTAAAACTGCTCTCCACTGGAGCATCCTGAAAGAGCCATATGACATGGTAACTGATATCCGCCCATGATGGCAGGGAAGTACAGCAAGATCCAAATGTGCTATCTGAGCCACCTCTAAACCATGCAAGCTCTCTGCCTGCAGTAAATATATTCTAATACTCTAGAATAATACTTCCTGATTAATCAACCCATGACAAACCCCTGGATCCTCAACCGTGGTATCTAAAAATCTGCTGCAATTGTCCAAAGCTGCTTCTCCTTGAAAAGGACACCAAAAACAAACAAACAAAAAAACTAAAAGCTATCTGGAGAGGGAAAACAGCACAACGAAGATGAAAAACTGCTATTCCATGTTGCTATTAAAATCAAGTGATTTAATTCTGCTTAACATTGATTTTTGCAGAGTGATTTAATTTCACTAACACTGACTGAGCTTCTGCTTACTTGATGTTAACATCTGGGCATCCAAAGTGCCACCCACTGCACAGAGGGAGGAAGAACTCAGGCCATGTGAGAGGCCATCCACATGCAGAGACTGATGAATCAACAAAGCACGGAGGGCTAAAAGGGAGCCCCCAAGATTAACCATGGTTTCTTTTTTAGGTGCTGGATCTCTGAGAAAGTCTGGTAAAAAAAATACACTTTAAAAAAATGTTTATATATATATATATATATATATATATACACACACACACACACACACACACAAACACACATACTTACAGTTTGCATGAAATTTCAAAGACTCCTTTGAACTCCAACTATGGGCACCCTGAGTCACAAATCCCTAATCAACAAGTCCTGAGCTGGGAGCATCTGTCATACCATTTTACAGATGAATAAAATGATGTCTACAGAGATTAGGAGACTTCTCAAAATTCTCCTATTAGCTAGTGGCAATGTAGAAATGAGAACCCTGGTCTCAAACTGCCAAGCAGAGATGTTTCTAGAAAACATGCAGCACACCCAGCAGAGGTTAGTGTCGACCTCCAACAGCATTCCCAAACATGCTGATGCCACACAATGGTATATCCATGAAACAATAGCACCATAACATACACAGGTAACAATCTGCGTGTTGAGCAAGAGAGCAAAAGAGTGAACTGCATTCCTGGTCACTGTAAACTTGGGCCATGGCTGGGATACATAATCCAAAATCCTGCACTCTACCCATGAAATCAAAATCTGGGTTTGGCTTACCAGAACCTTCCTTAATCACCAAGGCACGCAGAGGCCCCCAACCACTGAGACTCCAAATCCCTCGCAAACAGCCTCTGTTCCATGCTGCAAACCACAGGACACAAGACACCTGCTGCAGTTACATGAGCAAAAAGCCACCAGGTAAGTGGCACCAGGTAGCCCATGTCCATAGGCACTCAAGGCACACCACCAAAGGAGTTCTGCTTCCAGCTAAGACACAACTGACTCCTGCCTTCCCTCAGAGACCAGAGATGGCAAAGCCAAAATCTGAAGGCAAAAAGAGACGGAGAGCTCTACAGTTGGAAACTGTTAAGAACTTTCTTTGTCCAAAGTTGACCATTATACAATGACAACTTTGGGATGCTATGGCATCTATGCCAAGTCCTGGTTGCTGCCATCACCACCTGGTTACCACCCTGGTTACCACACAGCACCTGGCTGGGGACTGGGCCTGTGGTCTAACCCTCTATAATGCACCCTCCACCCTGCCACCAAGGCAGACTTTTTAAAATGCAAATCTGATGGTGCCCATTCTTCTGCTTTCAGTCTTTCAAAGGCTCCCTGTGCCTTCCAGATGAAATTCAACCTCCTTAAAAGGGCCTGTAAGACCCTTTGTGATCTGACCTGTGTCAATACACCCAGTCTCAGCTCCTGGTACTCCTCCTCCAAAAACAATATATGGAGCCATCTGAGGTTCCTAAACTCCAAGACACTGGGTACACATGCATCTCAGCAGCTCCCTCTATCACAATATCCATTTTCTCTACAGCAGGCCTTTTAAACTCACCTCAATGTGGACTTGACCCTCTACTGCAACAGGACCCAGGCCACAGTCATCTTTCCTTGAGTTCAGGCACTCACTTGCCTATTGCATGGGGATCCCCTGGGCAGCCAGGACTGCATTAGACTTATTTTCTGTCTCTTTCACAAGGGCCCAACCAGCATGGGCCTGAGGAATAGCAGGTGTTCAGTAAACATTTGGCAAATGAATGACAAGTAGAAAATCAGCTTCCAACTGTTGTTCGTATGCTCTGTCTTCTCTCATGCTCCTCTCCTCTCAAAACCTTCAGGTTTTAAGTCAGTTTGTGCCTATAAAAAGTTGAAATACTTTACTGATATTTGCTAAAACTCAAAAGTGCCCTCAACCAAAACCGTAAGGAGATACCACCTCAGACCAGCTTAGGATGGATATCAAAACACAAACACACACACACACACACACACAAAAAAAAACACTCAGAAAATAACTAATGTTGGCAAGGATGAAGAGAAACTGGAACCTTTGTGCAGTCTATATGGAAAATAGTACAGAAGTTTCTCAAAAACATAAAAATAGAACTACCATATCCAGCAATTCCACTTCTGGGTATATACCCAAAAGAGTTGAAAGCAGAGACTTGAAGAGATATTTGCACACTCATGTTCATAGCAGCATTATTCAGAAAAGCCGAAAGGTGAAAGCAACCCAAGCGTCCATCAATAGATAAATGGATAAGTATTACATACCATGTAGTAATGAATACTACATTATATAAATATGGTATATTCGTATTTTTTTATTATTCAGCCTTAAAAAGGAAGGCAATTCTGACAGATTCCATAACAGGGATGAACCTTGAGGACACTATGCCAAGTGAAATAAGTCAATCACAAAAGGACAAATACTGTATGATTCCACTTATATAAGGCACCTAGAGTAGGTAGGACTGTGGTTGCCATGAGCTGGGGGAAGGAGAAATGGGAGTTAGTGTTTAATGGAAACAGTTTCAGTTTGGGAAAATGAAAAAGTCATGGAGATGGACGGTGGTGATGATTGCACAACGTGTATGTACTTAATGCCACTGAACTGTACAATTAAAAGTGGCAAAAGATGATAAATTTTATATTATGTGTATTTTACCAGCATTAAAAATGTTTTTAGGGCCGGCCCGGTGGCGCACTGCTACAGTGCGCCGCTTGGGAAGTGCGGCGGTGCTCCCGCCGAGGGTTGGGATCCCACGTGCAGACCGGTGGCTCACTGGCTGAGCGAGGAGCGGGGGCAACACCGAGGGTTGCGATCCCGTTGCCAGTCCCGGTCCAGTACAGGCGCGACACTGGGGGTTGCGATCCGTTGCCGGTCACGAAAAAAGACAAAAAAAATGTTTTTAAAGTACCCTCAATTGCTCCCATCTGACACTGCTCTAAGGTAAAATTCAAAGTGGATTTAGATACTCATAGCTGCCCCAGCATCCAAGGAGGCTGCAGCTGGGACCCGTGATCAGGCTGCATGGCATGCAGAATGGGGACGCGCTGCCAGCCCTGAACCAGATCTGAACACCAGGAGCATTCTAGCTCTTGAACACTCATGTCTCATCTTCAACAGTCATTTGGAGGAAGCGCCACAGGGGGCCCAGCCTGCAGAGGCATCTTTGGAGGAACCCTGGGCTGACAATGGGTTCTTCCTGTCTATGGTTTGAGCCAGTTGGGGAAAAGGCCTGTGGCTGAGCCACTGGGAAGATGCCAAAGGGCAGAGAAAGAGGTGTCAGAGGAAGAGGTGCCCAGCTGGGGAACAGAGAGCAGAGGGCTACAGGAAGCTGAGGCACCCACTGCCCTGGATCCTCATTAACCCTCCACTCTAATCAACTTAAGCAGAAGCTGGGGCCTGTCCTCTAGTAAGTTACAGCCCCAGAGAGGACTCACAGGGGCCAATTCTGGGGGTCTAAAGAACACAACACTCCACTGCTGGACTCAATGCCCACCATCCCAAAGTTTCCATTCACTCCCCGGATATCATGGTGATGTTACTATAAATTCACAAACAGCATCATTCTTCTTAAAAGCCAACAGTTTCAACTGAAAAGTTAAATGGAATTTTGAAATGCTATGAACCAATCTTCAGATTTTCAATCTAGTGATATTTGATCTTCCACACTGGATGGAATGGCAAAGAAACTGATAAATTAGAATAATCTAAAACTGGTTTCCGTTTAGCTTTATAATACAATTTGGGCCCATAAAACTGACTTTCCTCATTATACTTGGCCTAAGATATTACTAAAATGAATTTGCAATTTTCAAATTATGTTAACAAATAGCACCAATCATATGCAGAGTGGCAGGGCAAAATCAAAGCTACGAAAATTAATTCGAGGACGACCTCAATTGTGAGGAGAGGAAGAAGAAATATACATAGGGAGCCTACGGTATGGGGCCAACTCCTCACAGAGTTTCCCAAACATCTTCAAGTTCAGGGAGACCGAATAATTTTCCCCAATTCACGTTCACTAAATATTAGCACTGGGTGGAATGCGAGTCCAGACTGCCCAAGGCCAAATCCCACACAGGCACATGGAGGGTCTTCCCACAGCTGCAGCTCTCCTTCTGCTGTCTAAATTGCAGCATCCCAATGAACACACGCTGTTCCCCTTTAAAAAGGAAGGAAAGAAAGGTCCCTGTCCTCATCTGGATAAGCTTTAGTTATGTTTATAAAACATTCCAGAAAAGGCCATAAAAAGCTCTTCATTGAGGACTGTGCTAGGTATTAAGTATTATTCAATAAACCACAGCATGGAGGTTGCCAAATGATGTCTAGCTATAACCTGGAAAGAGTACTGGCTGAATACATTTTTTTTCTTGTTTCAATTTCTAGGTATCATTTATATTCACCAGCCCCCCCAACTTTCAACTCCCCTATTAAAAAGCATAAAACAAAAAAGCAGAGCTACAGTTGTAAGACACAACCAGAGTAGGTGGCATATTATGATAAACAAGGATGACAATAAAACATTTTTCCAGCTGTGATAAACGTATTTAAGATCTATCACAGAGGCTGCTGGAGCTAAAACTGAAACCTATGAAAATTACAAGTTGTTCATAACACAGAATTTATGTCTTCAAAGCATGTACTTTTTAGGCAGAAGTTCTCTCACTAGGAGATCATTTCCTTACCTGTTTTTAAATGTGAACTTTTAAAGTTGCGACATGTTGAGGCTGTCAACACATCCAAAGTGATTTAACAACTGGCTATGGGACAGGCAGCGTAGTCTGAGAATGAACAACAGCACACGGTCCAGCTCAGAGGCCAAACTGGTGAGGATGCTACTGCCCTATCAGCCTCCAGGAGAATCCCAAAGACCTACACCCGCCAGGGGGTCAGGACGCTCGTATTTCATTACATCTCAAATACTGTGAACATGTAGTTCGATTAACAGCTGTCTCAGAGATCAATAGTAAGAAATTAACAAGAATGGTGAATTATGTCCAGATTTCCAAACATCCATGCCTGCGTGCCATTTCCTGGCCTCTGAAACCATTTGGCTTCTTTATAGAGGCTTCCTTTCCCAACTTTAGAAAATAAAAGAAAATTTTATACAATAAACCTTGCCATCCAACTGTGACTGATGAGATGTGCTTGTGAAATTGGCTTGTCAGATGCACTTACATAAGAGGATACCCACTTGATTGCCATGCCTAACATCTTAAAAACTTCAAGAGACAACTATTTCCCCAACAAACAAAACTATTGTGTATTACACTAAGCTAAGATTACCTCATCCCTTAAAAACCAAGGGCAGTAAACAAGTTGTAACCTAACTGGACAATGCCCACACAAGCACAAGCCCCTTTGCAAAACACAGAAGACTTCCCAGAAACTTCTCTGCCTTCCAAGCAGGAACTGCTCCCAGATATGGGACTGAAGGAGGAGATTTAACAGAATTGGACAACACTGGATTGTGAAAGACTCGGTCTGCTAAACAGAACATTTTACTTTTTGAATCCTAAAATAAACAGCCAGACTACTTGAGGAATCACTAAGGTATGCATCCACGAAAAGGCACTATACCTCCTTTCTAAGTCACACACCCAAACTAATCAGATCTCTTCTAAAACCCTGGTGGTATCAACCTAATTCCACCTGTTTTAATGAATGCCTACTGTGTTGCCAGTAACTTTGTCAAATGCTAGGGAAACAAAGAACAAGTTCCCTGCTCTTCAAGAATCCCTTAAACAATAGAAGGAGAGAGAGAAAAACCACACACCCCATGTGGTGAGCATATCTAGCAGCATATACTACATGGTTGCCAACACGAGGCGTTAATCAACTCTGGGGAGAGGAATGCTGCCCAAGAGCCTGCTACAAGGAAAATGCATAGCAAGAAAATTTCATTATGACCTCTTATCACGTATGAGACCCAAATAAGATATTAAATATAAATTTAAAAAGCAACCTGGAGAAAGATACTTTGTGTCCCTAAGGAAAATGGGAAAATATAGACAAGCGCTTCAATTAAATCTTCAACATTTCTGAATCAACTATTTAAAGAGAAAGACTTCTCTTATAATTACACTTGACACTTTTCCCCATGAAAACATAATCTAAGAGCACGAATATGCTTCTTCAATGTGAAGGCCAGTCTCCACAAGCCCAGAATGGAACACCAGCTCACCCAACAGGAATACCGTAAGCAAACCTACGGGAGGTGGTCATCTCTCTCCTGGAACTTTCCCAGCCCCTCCTGGAAAACAACTGGGATAACCTTAGGAGATGAAAGAGTCCTGGCGTCATTTGGGAGATGGAAGTAACTTAAAATCATTTCAAACAAGATCATCACCAATCAACAGTGGCAGGTCCTGGCAGGTTTCCACAGTTCAGACCTGCCCCTCCCATCTATCCTACCATTCATTCATTAATTCTGCCCCAGGACAAACTCTGGGTCTGAGGACCTGAGAGTGGTGAACTCCTTTCTCATCGCTCCCCACCCTACACAGAAAACCACTGAGCTCAAAAGAAAGAGTACAAGGGCCCCATCGAAATTCCAAGTTGATTTCACATGATCCAACAGAAATCACAGCATTTCTCCACGCCCGCTCCATGCTGAATAATGACAATCTCCTCGTGGCCATACATACCAAGCAATAATTCAGACATCAGAGATAGACCCTAAATTCAAGTATTGGCCTGATATAGGTGTAAAGCAAAAATATGAACAGAATTTCCAAATTAAACCCACTAATTGAGCCAGACCTTTACTAATACATGGGATGAGACTTTCTAACAGAGATGAAGGACATGTCACAAGCACCTCCAAGAGTAGCTCTGAGGCTGGAGCATAAGCCTCTGAGAGGGCTTGAAGCCATCCCTCACCTATAACTATCCCAAGCGGTGGGGTCTGTGGCTTCCACCCCTGAAGCCAAGAAGCATCAGATGCCATCCAAGCTGCCTTCACCCGCTCACATATCCAGCAAATTATAGCATTACCTCCATTTGGAAGTTTATCCACAGACTACCCTTTGGGATAAACCCAAATATGCAAACATTGTTCTCTCCATAAAGCCCCGAAGGTCAACACACCACTCAGTACCAACACCCATTGCATAAGATTGCTATCAACAAAAACTTCTTGATAACTGTAGAACTGCGGGTGGTGGACGCAAAGATGTGAGAAGCAAGAACTAAACAATCAGGTGTGTGACATGTACCGGGTGGATGCATGAAACAAGTCAAGTGCAGACAGAAAGGAGTACAGCATTTGCCTTCAGGAGTTCTTGGTCTATTGGCAAAGCAGACCTGGAAAGAGACAAAATCCTAACATAGCAAAGTGCTAGGGAGGCTTAAAGAAGGAAGTAACTAATTCTGGATGGGCCGAGGGGCATAAGACAAGGAGAGTTCTGGCAGGTCTAATCAATAATAAAAGAGAAAAGCAGATAAAAATACTAAAAAGCTGAGCAAATAGATACAGAGGGAACAACTTGATAAAGAAAACATTACATATGACTGAGTTATAACTTTTAATTGATTTGCTGGAAATGTTTTAATTACCAAAATTGATGCAAAAAGAACTAGAACCCCAAAACAGACCAATACAATGAAAGAATTTTTAGAAGTTATCACGGAACAATCCATTTTTTAAAGTATCAACCTCCAAGCATTTAACAACTGAGTTTTTTCAAACCTTCAAAGGACAGTTTATTGCCACACTACATAAATGGTTATAAAGAAGGCAAAAGGAAAGCCATTAATTCATTTTACAAAGCTAGCATAAACCTGATAGAAAAATTTGGAAAAGATTGTACATAAAGAGAACTGTGAAGCTATCTCACTTAAAATTAGAGATTCAAAAAACTGAATATAATGCTGGAAATCCAAATTTAATTAGGAATTTAAACAGCCACACACAACAACCAAAAATAGTTTATCCCAAGAATTTGAAGAGAGATTACTATTAGGTTATCTATTCCTACATCATATTAATAACAACATGTGAATCTAAATGGATGCTAAAATGACATCTGATGACATTCAACACCCATCCTTAATACATTACCCATGAAAACTAGACAGCTAATTCTTCAACATGATGAAAAACTCTCTTAACGCAAAATATATCATATATATTGATTGAGAAATATCAGAGGCATTACCATTAATATAGAACAGAAAGAAACACAAAGATACCCATAATCAGCATTTTAAACTATTCTGGATATACCAGCCAATGCAACTAGATCCTGAGGCCAACCCTGCTTGGCTGACCCAATGCCCATGCCCGGCCCCCTAGCCACACCCACTAGCCACCTTCTAGACAGTGGCCATGGGACTCAGGTCTGACCAATGAGAGGGAGGGGCAGGTGGCTGAGCAGGGCTTGTTGGCATGTCATTCTCCTTTTCTGCCCTTTGTTTTTATGCCTTCCCACTTCCTCCAGCCTGAAACACAGATGTGATGCCTGGAGGCACAGGGGGCCATCTTGGTACCATGAGGACAAAAGCCACATACTAAAGATGGAGAAAGAGAAGCTAGGAGAGTCCGGTCCTTCATGACCTCTTTAAGCACACTGCAGTGACCACAGACTGCTTCCCTCCAGACTTCTTGAACTTGAGATAAATCAGCCCCTGACAGCTTATGCCTTCACTCAGCAGGTTTCCTATTATTTTCAGCTACTTATATTCCTAAATGACATCCACCTGAAACACAGTAAAGCGGTATTATGCACTGGGAGAATGGAGACAAAATTATTATTTGTTATAAATGATTCTCTGCCCAGGAGAATCAACTGAAAACTATAATAACAAGGGCAAACAATGAACTGGGTAGATATACAAAATACCATAGCTTTCTTCACACACAAGCAATATTCAGTCAAAAGATATAATAGGGAATAAAGATTCCTTCCACACAAGCAAGAAAAATGTTAATTACACCTAGGAATAACCCCTGCCCCCCAAAAGTATGAAACCTCCATGACTTTCTGTGATTTATTAATAGATAAATAAAAGCTGAATAAATGGAGAGACATGAAATGTCCTTGAATGAGAAATTCAAACATTTGGAAAATGTTATTTTTTTCTCCCAGATTTACTAACAATCACAATCAAAATCCAATGGATTTTTTTCTTTTCGAGGAAGATGGTGGAGAAGACATGCAAAAACAAAATGAAACACACAAGTTCATTTCAAAGAATGCTTCTTCAAATTTTTTTTTTACCCTACTGAAGATTCTTCCTAGAAAATGTTAACATGCATAATGAAGCTACAATGTATAAGATAGTATGATTTTACCACAGAGAGCAGGCAAATCAATGGGAAAAGACAGCTTTAAAATACACTCTCTAGGGGCCGGCCCGGTGGCGCACTGCTACAGTGCGCCGCTTGGGAGCGCGGTGGCGCTCCCGCCGAGGGTTCGGATCCCACATACAGACCGGCCGCTCACTGGCTGAGCGAGGTGCGGGCGCAGCGCCGAGGGTTGCGATCCCGTTGCCGGTCCGGTCCGGGCACGACACTGAGGGTTGCGATCCATTGCCGGTCACGAAAAAAGACAAAAAGGAAAAAAAAAAATACACTCTCTAGGGCCGACCCTGTGGCCCACTCAGGAGAGTGCGGCACTGGGAGCGCAGCGACGCTCCCGCCACGGGTTCGGATCCTATATAGGAATGGCCAGTGCGCTCAGTGGCGGAGCGCGGTGCGGGCGACACCACACCAAGGGTTGTGATCCCCTTACCAGTCACGAAAAAGACAAAAAAAAAAAAAAGAAAATACACTCTCTAATATAAAAGATATTAGATAACCCAGTGAAGAAAAAAATAGCACAATGTGGGGAAACAATTATCAACAGGAGGAGGAATCTCACTTTATTTAAATACAAAATAAATTCTAGAAGTATTAAAGAATTAAAAAGATGAAACAAACTAGAGATCAGTATGCATGACTAAATTTAACTGATTTTGAGATGATTAAATTTAACTGATTTTGAGATGAAACTTTCTAAGTAAGAGAATTAAAGAATTAAAATAATGAAGAGACTGCTATTCTGTATTAAAATGAAACCTGGCTATCTCAAGTTAAAAAATTTTAAGACTTTAAAAAAATAAAACAGCAGTAAGCCAGGAAAAATATGTGCAATACAGAGAACATAGAGTAAACATCTTTATAATAGAAAGACAAATCTTATAGATAAAACAAGCAAAAAAATAGAAAAAGAAAAATGAAGATCCCACCAATAATTTAAAAAAGGAAGTTATAAAAGTGAAATATAATTTTTAAAATGCTAAAATTGCAAGTCTCAATTTAGTGTTCAATACTGGTAAACAGTATGGATAATAGACACACTTCTAGGAACCTAAACTGGGAGTTTTCTGAGAAACATTTTGACAATATTTATCTAGGATCATAAGCATTCATACTTTTAAAATTCTTGGTATCCCATACTTTCAAATTCCAGGAAACTAACCCGAAGAATTAATCAGAGTAGCACATCAACAATAGTATACAATGATTTTATCATATTATTTTTGATGGCAAAAACTGAAATGCTTAAGTTTAGCAGTTACAGATCATTTTAATTTTAATAATTTCATTGAACACAATATTCCAGACAAAGACATAAAATAACAAAAAATTCATAATGTGATACTAAATGCGAAAATTAGGCTAAAAATCTCTGTGTGTGTGTATGTAGTGTAATACTAATTTTATTTTTAAAAATAAAATTATAAGTTTAGGGGGGGAAAAAGACCTCAGGAAAATATGACAAACTATTAACAACTGTTACCTCTAGATTGATAAAGGAAATTTTTATTTTCCTTTTTTCCTAACTATATTCTCTAATTTTTCCCTAATAACTATTTATTACTATTATAATTTGAAAAAAGCAATAAACATAATAAAATAATTGTAGTGTAAGGTGGCAGGCAAATTTGTCCCTACTTAAAGGTTCAGTGTTCATCATAACTGCACATTATCTTGAAACAGGTCAAATATGTGAAATAGTTAGTGTCATATGTACATAACAGTTGATTCAATGATCAGAGCTATCTGAACCCACTCTGTAGACCTCATATGCAGCAAGCAATGGGCTATTCTGGGAGCACACTTCTTCTGGGAGAAGGAGGAAGCCTTGGGTTATAATTGTGGCTGTGATCTTAGAACTCTCCAGACCTCCATTTCTTTAATTTACATTTATATTTACAGAACCTGCACCACATGCCAGATACCATGGATCCAAGAGTAAATATAGTTCTTGCTTTCATGGAGCTTACAGTTTCTCCTTCCAAAATTTCAAGTTAAACAATCTTTACCACTGTCATTTTGCCTTTTTGGCATGCCTAACCATGATTTGATAACAAATTGTTTCAGTGTGACAATCAGATTCCCTTTACAGCAATTATTTTTAAATGTGTCTAAAACCTACTCTTCCAAAAAGCTGAGATGTTATCATTATTACTTCTGAACATATATTTTCTAGAACCTATACATACCATTAGTGTTTCAACTATTCAGAGACCACCATTTCACTCTGCTGATTAAACTTGTGTAAGCCCTCAAGACAGCCTTCTCTAGACAAGAGAAACACGGTTGTACATTTTTTCCAAATATTTTTTAGGAAAATTGCAACCACAATGGAAAGTTCACTGGATGAAGAGAAAAAGGAGCCCATTAGATTTCCAAAGAGAAAAAGATGCTGGTCTCAAACATGCAAAATACAAAATACAGAGCCTGACAGGGTGCTTATCAGGTACTTGCGTATCAATTATTTCACAGCCACCTTAAAAAAGCAGTTGCCCATTTGCTAATTCAGAGCACTCAGCTCCCAAGAACTCTATACCATCTGCAGAAATAGGAACAATTTCTTTGTCAGCCAAAGATAAAGCCAGGAGTGTATAGCTGTAATTGCAGAGCAAGTACCCAGCATGGGGAAATCTAGTGGTCATTGCCCCATTCACTACGAACACAGGTGTTTTCAGAGATGATCTATAAGGTTACTAAGAGATAAGTCTTTCTTCTTAAAAAAAAAAAAAAAAAAAAAAAAAAAACTAAAAAGTCACCACCCAGAGATCTGAATTTTTTTTTCTGATTTCTATTGTTGAGATCCCCCAAAAGACTACAGCTAAGAGAGCCGTCATTCTCCCACTAGAGGCAGAGCTGAGGAAAGATAAAACAGCAAGAAAGATCCTATCCCTTGTTTATTTTTACAATGCTTAGTCTGCCACTGAGGGAAGTGTGGAAACAAGAGTCCTCCAGAAGATGGCTTTCCACCAGGCATCAATTAACCATACACATGTAAAACCATGTGCTCCACAAGGACCTACAATAACCCCAGAGAAGGAAGGCAATGGTCCTTTAAGATGTTCCTAGCAGACAATGCAGGCTGGTGTCTCCAAAGAGTTACTGAGCTACACAATGGAAGCTGGACATTAGAAATCCCACCCAGAAATACTTATGTCAATCCTCACGAAGTCCCTGATCAAGTGTCACCAGACATCCTGCTTCAACTTTTTAGGCACCTGTATTTGGGGGAGGAAAAAAAAAAAAATCCATTCACCACAGATGACATGATTCTGGGACCAAAATTCATCCAGTCAGAACCACTTGAGTGGCTAAGACATCATCATCCCTTAAAGCTGAAAAAGTTTTTGTGTTTCTCAAAATGTTATGACTTTCATCACCAATGACACCAGAACTTTCAAATAGGAGAAACAAAACGTGTAGCACGGAAGCACCTGAGCTTTAAGACCCTTTCGCTGATCTATGCTTTCATTTAATGAAAAGGGCTGGTGGGAAAACACGAAGCCTGCCATTTCATCATTTTCTTGATTACTTGGATCTTTCTCCCTTGTTGCAGGAATCGTAAATATTCCCAACTCTTTTATAGTCACAAAATATAATTTGTGCCCGAACATGTCGTTTAAAAATCAACATTAACATAATAAGGAAAACAATTGGCACTATGGAAAATGCCCATGTTCCCTGGCCACTATTGCTTGGATTATATTCATATATGCACCATAAAGCTAAAAAAGAATTTAAATTTTAGTCTCTGCACTCCTTTGCTGATCAAGCTGAAGTTCTTTTAACTTATTGCCTTCATACAGCCTGTCCAAACAAAAAGATCTCAAGAATTCCTTTGAAAGAGCCCAAACAAGAGCCTAAACTTGCAAAGCTATTTTTCAGAGCTCAATAGTACAACAACAGGAAGTAGAACTTCTGGGATACGGATTTTGCTATTTATTTTTTCTTTCAATGGCTGCTTTTAAATGAAAGAGAAAAAAAGTCCACAGGCATTACAAATCCTGGAAGCTATGAATCAGGAAGTGGGAAATGGCTGATTCTGAAATGGCCAGCCTGAAATCCTTGCTCTTTTATGTAGTCAAGTCTTCAAGGCCAGGAATTTCAGAAATCTTAGGCATTTTGCAGTATTTTCTGAATCTTAAAAGAGCTGAGACTTGAGAGAGAAGGGCCAGAGTAAATAACCGTAAGCAAGCTCCCCCAGCCTCTGGTTTCACACCCCCACCAACACACAAACCTTGCCCCCACAATTAAAAGCTCAGCTGGAACTTGCTCTCTACAAATGGGGTTTTGTTTACAAGGCTGCTAAGGGGGTGAGAGCTCATGGTTTCTACAGAGCCTGCCCCATGTTTCAGTTTCCTCATTCCTCCCCAGCATTGAACCTGAAATGGACTTGGGACCCTAAATATTTCCCATCTCCAAACACTATACTGTAGATTAAAAACAATTGTCACTTTTGTTTTCAGGAAAGACTAACACCTGATAGATTTTTGCTAAGTCTGAGAAAAATGCAAAGACCTATGCAACAAAACTGCACAAATGCTTTCAGACCTGCAGATTGCAGGGGATGCTCCTCTTATCTTAGCTCGCATGCTTCAAATGGAGCTCTAGTAACAGTGCAGGGCTCACTCTGCAAAGACTGCATCTGCACCAACACAAGACACCCAACAAATGCCCGCACAGGGAAGTCTATTATACGATCAAGGGAAAAGAGGGCACTATCATTCTCCTTCCAAAAGGTAATAACAACTAAGTCGGAAACTTCTTCCTATTCCAAAGTCCCAACGGTCCATCCCAAAGCTTGTAAAATATTCCCAATTACCTTCTACAGAAATCAAACATATCACCTCTATTAGTAGGTCATGTTAGATGACAGATTTAAAAATGTATGTTGATCTGGGGAGGAAAGCAAAGGAAAAAAAGAAGAAAATAAAGTCATTTTTACTTACTTGCGTCAGCTGTAATAATTTGGGACACCTTTTTCTGGTGTCCTAATAAGTGAATCTGCCACAATCAAATGCAGTCAAATACAACTGGAATGTACAAATGCACACTGATGATCTGCTCAGATACAGGAGGGAGGTGCCACCCAGTACCCCTGGGACCAGCCTTCTGTCCATCTCCTCCACTAGACATTTACTACCACCTCCCCAAAAGGCTCAGGGTTATTTCACAAAGACCAGTAGCCTCCAGTATGTTGCTTTATCTTAGCAAAAATAAGAGAACCATTCTTTGATGGACTGTTTTTATTTCTAACACCAACCACATCCCTTAGCCTGGCCTCTAAAAACCCCGATGTGCCCCTAACCTCATCCCCCACTACTACCTAAACAAACCTTCCTCTCCAGCCTTGCTGCAAGCCCCATGCCACATTCTTAAAGTCCTGACCCCAAGCCCATCCTCAAGCCTAATAAAATCCTTCTGATCCTCCAAGCAACTCTTACATGAGGGCTCTGGGAGCCCTTCTGGGCAAAATGATCTCATCCTCAATTTCCAGGGCCCTTACCCATTCTATTCATCCTATTCTCATTCCTTAAAGTGTCTTGTCTTATCCCACCACTGTGCACACCCTATCCTCTCAAGGACAACGTAAGCTCTTTTTAAGGCAGGGGCTGCATTTTACACACCTAATGTAATCTTTCTGCAGGACCCTGAACACCCAGACACTCCAATTGCTCTCTTCAATTCCTACAAACCTGACTATCTCTACCCAGCACAGCTCAGCATCACCAGGGCCCCTGATCTGCCTCTCTGCCTCCTCTGCTCTGCAGTAACAGCAGCACCAATCACCCCCACTCTGCTGCTTACTGTAGCGAGTCCAAATGGCATTTTCAGCCCATGCTCTCATCGGCACCCTGAGCAGGACTGGCATCTGCCAAGAGCCAAGAGAAAACCCTCCAAGCCAACCTCTGGGGCCATGCTCATGACTCAAAGCTGGACACAGAGATGGCTGCACAGTCCCAGGCAGACACCTCTCAGTTTCCACAACTGCCTGACAAGGCTGCCTGGAGGACGGGGAAAGGTGGGTGTGAGCACCCAATGCCCTAATGAGAGTTGGTGGCCTGAAATCCCAGAGCCCAGTAGCGAAGGACCCTAATGTCCCTGCTCAGTGTCCTGCTCCCATCACACTCTGTGCAGACATCTAACCCTCAACCTTCTCTGTCCATCAGTCCATAAGCAATCTCAGCAGCCAGTACATTCAACCCTCAGGGCAACTTTCTAACAAACAGGAAGAAAAGATGCCCTACTGGCCTTCAATTCAAAGCACAGGGAAGCAAGAAAAGGGTCACTAATCCCCCACAAACATTTGCACGCATTCACTGAAAATCCAAACAAGTAGTTGGTGTGGAGTTCATGAAGCAAAAGGCAGCAGAAAACCTCCCAAGGGCTTGTGTGCCCTTCATTTAAACACACTGCATTTTCAGGCAGCAGAGGTTCCAAAAAGCATGTTAAACACCCTTGCAAGTTTCAGATCAGCAGATAAAAGGGGCTAACAGGGTCCTCAGAAAGCCCAACCCAAACACACATGGATCCAAACTGGCAGAAACCTTCAGACTGTCTCATCTGTCTCTAAACTGCTCACAGGATTAACAGGAAGGCTTGATCGATACTGATTTTACCGTCATGGGAGTGACTCACCACGAAATTCTACCCAGCTTAAAGCTCAGCTGTGAACAGAAACAAAACAACATAATAGCAGGGTCAGATTTAAAATAGCAAGTATGACTGGTAAACAGTTAATGCTTATAAACAATTAACAATCAACCCCCCCCCCCCCCCCCCCCCT